>NW_024349798.1:7523325-7705296 GCF_902729225.1 Pteropus medius
TTCTTAGGTTAATACATGTTTGGGAAATTGTATTTTGGCAATTGGCACATAAATACCAGAGTGTTCTTTTGGATATCTCTCTATTATGATGTGTATTTCCAGAAATGTTCCTCTTATTTCAAATCCCTAATGGGGAAAATAACTAACATCAACACATGAATTTAAATAGAAAGATGGGCTCTTGTGCTATATTTTTAAGTTATTTCCTGTCATTTAAGGAGACAAACTGATCATCAAGATACATGTCTGTTTAGTTATTTAGTTTCTTCCTTAACCCCCACTACCATCATCACCATCGAATTGCTAGATTATACTTGGGGATTTGACTTTACTTGTTTTCACCATGACCTTATTTCTCTCTCTTGTATATATTTTTTTTTTTATATATTTTTTTTTTTTTTTATATTCTGTCTTGTCTCTCTGTCTCTATATATTATATATTCTCCTCCCTCCTCCTTCCTCCTCCTCTTCTCTCCCAGGGCTCCATTTGTGGTAGAAAGCTCTTGGTGAGTCTTTACACTGGAGGTTTATATGCTCAGCCCGTCAGCCTGTAGATCCATACGCTATTACTGAGTTTTATCCTCTGAGTACATAGCCTGTAGTTGGGTTTGAATATTAAGTGTCAAACTCCAATGCACTGGTAAGAGATTTGCAGCAACCAGCAGGTCCCTTCTGCATCTCTGAAAGCTGCTGGGCACTCTCTTTATTGATAAGCGGTCTCATTTCACACATGTCAGATTACTGGGATGAAGCCGCTGATACAGTGCCTGATGCCGAAGGTACCGTTACCTGCAGCCGGCCTCTTTCCTGCAAAGAGGAGGGGACAGGGACACCCACTCAGGAGGAAAATGTGTAGAGCCGGCTGTTCGCAAATGTGAAGGTTACTTCAGAGAGCCCTGGGAGCGTTTTGTCAGTTTTGTTTGCAGAGAGATAGGGACTGAAGGATTATGATTCTTGGCGCCGATAATGTCCCCTGGGCCACAAGCTAATCCAGCAGGACACCAGATGTAACATAACCATTTTATTCGCACATTTCTATATGGTTATCATGGAGGGCAGGAATGGAATGAAAAGGCTTAGGAGATAATCATCAAGCTACATCTTTCCCTCTCCTGCAAAGGAATCAGAGCCGAGTCTGCATGCAAGTAGCCATAGCAGCAGTCATTCTTTACACAAACATTTCTTGAGCACCTACTATGTGCTGGGTGCCTTGCAAGATGCCATGGGCATGGTTGTGAAGGTACATGCTCCGCAGAGATCCCATCCACAGATCTAGTCATTCATATACACGTTCATCCAACGAATGCTGGTTGTTGCCTTGGTGCCAAGTTCAGCGCTAGATATTCAAATAAGGAAAAAAGTAAAAGTTTGGCTCTGCAAGCAAAATCTTGGCTTTATCACTAAAACGTAGGTAAGCTTTTTTTCTCAAAGCCTCGCATTGCTTGTCTGGTAAATGGTATTAAAGCAGTTCTACCTCAGAGATTACTATCATGATTACATTAGAGGTGTGAGGTGATATTTTAAGTACCCTTAGTACACTGCATGGCACTAAATGTTAGTGATTAGAGCGTCATGAGCTTACTGTCCAGAAGGAGGCCATAAGCGGGTGGCAACTAAGAGAACATAAACACCCATGGATCTGCTGTCAGTTGACTTAAATTTCACCTTCACCACTTACAGGTTACCTTGCCATTATGGTGACCTTGGGCATATTTCAAAACTCCAAACATTGGTTTCCTCATCTGTGAAATGAGAATGATTAAATTAGTGTTTATTTGCCCAGTTCAGCTGCACGCTGTGCTCAGTATATGCCCTAGCCTGTTATTTTCCATCACACTGTTGGAAATGATACTATTCGTGTCTCAAAGAATCACTTATAGCCCCCCAGGTGCTTCCCGTTATTCTGCACCCTAGGTAGACAGTGCATCCCTAAGATGTAGAAAACAATCGTCAATTTATTTGACAAATTTTTGTTTTGTCTTTGGGTTTTCAGAATAATCAGAGTGTAACAGCTGGTGAGACTTGATTCCTTTTCAAATTGCGTCGAATGCAGCTGTAAAGTGTCTGAACTTGGCCTCTCGCTAAACAGATCCTAATGGGTTCAGTCAATGCAGTACATGTATGGGATTCCCCGAGACGTTCCTTCTGGGTTGGCAACAGTGCTTATTAAAAAGTAAAACTGCCCTTAGTGTTCATGGACCAAACATAATTCAAGAATGGCAAGCCACGTCTAGAGAGGGTTTCTCACAGGCGAGCCATCGAAATGAAACAAATCCTAAAAAAGAAAAGAAATGAAAAAAAGGAATGAAACAAATCGTCGTGCATTCACATATGTATTGGGTGCAGATGCAGTCTGCTATTTAAATGGATCATCTTGCCCTTGGGGTGTTAATGGAAAATTTGGAATTACAATCTGTTTTGGTTTATGGATGACCTGGCTTTCCCCACACAGTTAAGTCAGAGCCCAAAGGTTTGGCCTGGAGGGTACCATGCAGCACCGGCAGTAGTGGATGGAAGAGAATACGGGACCTTGACCCATCCCCCTGTGTTATCTTGGTCCTCATCTCTGGCGCCCTCTGTCTTTGCACCCAGGTAAAGAGCATGTACTGTTACAACCCACAGTTTGATTTGGAATGCAGGCAGCCTGGGCAATGGTGTAGGTGGTGATAGCTTCAAAAGGGAGGGTCAGCAACATAGCATCCGGAAGAGAAAAATGCAAGTGTCTGAAGCGTTTGACACCCCCGGGGACTTATCTGAATGGTCTGACCCATTTCCTTATTTTTTTCCTCTTCGGGGATACATCTTTTTTAGGAGATGATAAGTCAAATAACATCATTGTTAAGTGGCTGTAATTACCCAGGCAGATCTAAGGACTCTACACAAATTTATTCCTCAGAACAGCCCTCTTGGAATGAGTGGTATCACTATGATTCCCATCTCACAGAGATAGAAATTTAGGCTCAGAGAGGTCGAGTAGTTTGCTCAGAGTCACAATGCCAGCGAAGCGCAAATAAGCAACCAGATGAAGTGCCTTCGGACTGCATTTTCCAATAGCTTCTCGCGCCTCTACGTCCATCCCTCTCACTTCCAGTTCATTCTTTACCCTGTGGCCAATTATTCTCCTAAAATACAGGCCAGAACATATCATTCCTTTTGTTAGACATCCCTCATGGATTCTTAATGACCGCCCGGCCAGACACTGCAATCTGTTACTTACAGTGGCTCAGAGAATGGCCTTCGGAGTCTGATGGGTCTTGGTTAAGGGTGTGGCTCTGCTTCGTATCACTCAGGTGTCTTTCGGCCACCAGTCTCTCTGAGCTCAGTTTCCTCAGCAGTAAAGCTGGCATTAAAAATACCCACCTCACAGACTTACTACAGAGACTCAGGTCTTGGCCAGTCTGTGTAAAGCATTACACGCAGTGCCTGACCTTCATGCTGTTGTTAGGCGTGGCCCAGGAAGCCTTTTCTGCCTGGTCTTATCTTTCTAGGATCGTTCTCCTCAGTAGCCTTCCCCAAACTGCTCAGGGTTCCCCAATATACCATGGAGTTTCACGCTTCCACCAGCTTAGCCATACACTTTAAGTGGCAATTGGTCTAATTCTCCATGCCCTCTCTCTCTGACTATTGAGCAAACAAAACCTAATTGTTCTCCATGAATCTCAGTTGCCCTTCACCATATATGTTTCTCCCACCACCATCCTTCCCCTCGGTCATAACGTATCCCTCTCAGTTTCTCTTCTCGGAACCTGGCTTTATCGTTGCTTTATATGAACTCTTTTTATCGTGAGCTCATTTAGAAATGGAGTGTTGCATTCTTCTCTGAGTCCCGAACTGTACCTGGCACCATGCTTTGATGGTTTTCACAAAGTGGGAGCTCAAAAAGTACCACATGGATTAATGGGTGGATGCACACATTGACATGAACCAAAGTAACGTATATTATGTTCCTTTTAAAAACATTTACTTCCTCTAAACTGTCATTGAAAAACATCTTTGAAGATTAGAAATAGAACCTGGAACTTTGGAATGAAGACATTTTTTTCTTTTCCTTTTTTAAGTCGAAGACTTATTTAAGATGCCTATATATTTCAAATCTGAAAGAAACTATGCACAGCCAGACTCTAAATCCATGTGGAATTACTCAGAGTTTCATATGCACGAATTCTGTATTTTCCATGGGTGTAACATAGTATCGAAGGATGTATGCTGTGGGTGGAAATTAAGTGAATTTTTTTTCGACTGCCTGGATAAGAGTTTGCTTTAGGATTAAAGATTATTTTCTTAGTAAGTGATGTGGATCCTATTAAAGTAAGTACCTTTACTAATATGATACTTTTATAATTTTTGTGAAAGGTTGAAACATTTTAAGGTAAGTTGGAGCATTATGAGATCTAGTTCCCTGAGAGGTAAAAGTAACTCATAATGTTGTGAAGATTCTTCAATGAAAAAATATTACAGAGGAAGTTTAGGGGAATGCCTATAAATACTCTATAATTGCCAGTGTCTCCCCCATCTGGGACCAAAAAAAGAGGCTTCGCATAATAAAGGTTGCTAAAATTTATCCAAATTATATATAAGAATTTTGTTAAGCATTTTACATACATTTTTTCATTTATGAAACTGCTGGCCACTTGCCAGAAAAAGATGCTGAGGTTCAGAGAGGTCCATACATGTCCCATTGTCAAGCACAGAGAAAATGAGAACCCAAGTTTTGCATAGCATAGGTCTTACATTCCTACCATCATGTATTATTGTCTCTCATGACGACACTGGAGAGGAAATTATTGTTATCTCAGAACTTCCTGTATTTCTCGTGGCTATGTCTATAATGTTTATGATATACTAGAAATCACGTTGCAAAGAGAATATCAACCAAAACAAGTTTGGATGAGGTGACACGTTAAATATGTAACTTTTAAAAGTTTCATTTTATATTACTTTCAGGTATACAATGGTTAGACATTTCTATGATTTATGAAGTGATCGTCCTGATTATGCTAGCAGCCATCTGGCACTGCACACAGCCATTGCAATAATATTGACTATATTCCTTACTCTACATCCCCATGACTGTTTCGTAACCACTAATTTGCACTTCTTCATCCCTTCACCTTTCTTACCCAGCCCCACAACCCCCCTCCCCTCTGTCAGTTACCAGATTGTTCTCTGTATCTGTGAGTCTGTTTTCACTTAGTTTATTCATTTCTTTTATTCCAAAGATTCTGCATATAAGTGTAATCATATGGTATTTGTCTTTCTCTAACTTACTTTACTCAGCCTCATACCCTCTAGGTCCATCCATTTCATTGCAGATGGTAAGATTTCATTTTTTTAATGGTTGAGTAATATTCCATTGTATATATGAACCATAACTTCTTTATCTAATCATCTGTTGATGGGCATTTAGGTTGCTTCCACATCTTGGCTATTGTAAATTGTGCTGCCATGAACATAGGGGTGCATAGATCTTTACGAACTAGTGTTTAGATTTTCTTTGGATAAATACCCAGAAGGGTAATTGCTGGGTCAAAAGGTAGTTCTAGTTTTAATTTTTTGAGGAAATTCCAGACTGTTTTCCATAGTGGCTGTACCAATTTGCAATCCCACTAACGGTGTATGAGAGTTCCCTTTTCTCCACATCCTTGCCAACAGTTGTTGTTCTTTGATTTATTGCTGATAGCCAATCTGACAGGTGTGAGGTGATATCTCATTGTGGTTTTCATGTGCATTGCTTTGATGCTTAGTGACCTTGAATATCTTTTCAGATGTCTATCAGCCATCTATATTTCCACTTTGGAGAAATATCTATTCAGGTCTTATGCACATTTTTAAATTGGATTTTGTTGTTGTTGTTGTTGTTGTTGTTGTTGTTGTTGAGTTGTATGAGTTCTTTGTAAATTTTTGATATTGATCCCTTATCCAGTGTATCGTAGGCAAATATTCTCTCCCATTCAGGTGGTCATCCTTTCATTTTGTTCACAGTTTCCTTTGCTGTGAAAAACTTTTTGGTTTGATGTAGTCCCATTTGTTTATTTTTTTTTCTTGGGTTTCTCTTGCCCGAGGAAATAAAACAGAAAAAAATCATAGCAATAACAGAGTTTACTGCCTATGTTTTCTTCTAGAAATTTTATGGTTGCAGGTCTTACATTTAAGTCTTTACTCTATTTCGAGTTTATTCTTATATATGGTGGAAAAGGTGGTCCAGTTTCATATTTTTACATGTATCTGTCCAGTTTTCTCAACACCATTTGTTGGAGAGACTGCCTTTACCCCATTGTATATTCTTGCCTCCTTTATCATAGATAAATGACCACACAGGTGGGGATTTAGTTCTGGGCTCTCTGTTCTGTTCCATTGATCTATGTATCTGTTTTTATGCCAGTACCATGCTGTTTCAATTCCTATAGCTTTGTAGTATAGTTTGATATCAGGTAGTGTGATACCTTCAGCTTTGTTCTTCTTTCTCAAGATTGTTGTGGCTATTTGAGTTCTTCTGTGGTTCCATATAAGTTTTTGGATTGTTCTAGTTCTTTGAAAAATGCCATTGGTATTCTGATAAGGGTTGCATTAAATCTATAGATTTCTTTGGGTAATACGGACATATTAATGATGTTAATTCTTCCTATCCATGAGCACGATATATGCTTCCATTTATTTGTATCTCTTTCAATTTCTTTCTTCAATGACTTATTTTCTGAGCACAGGTCTTTTATCTCTTTGGTTAAATTTATTCCTAGATATTTTATTATTTTTGATGCAATTATAAATGGGACAGTTTTCTTCATTTCTCTTTCTGATAGTTCATCATTGGTGTATAAAAATGCAACCGACTTCTGAATATTAATTTTGTGTCCTGCTGCTTTACTACATTCATTGATCAGTTCTAATAGTTTTTTTGGTGAAATCTTTAAGGTTCTCTACATATAGTATCATGTCATCTGCAAATAATGAGTTTACTTATTTCTTTCCAATTTGGATGCCTTTTGTTTTTCTTTCCTGTCTGATTGCTGTGGCTCGGACTTCCAATACTATGTTGAAGAGGAGTGCTGAAAGTGGGCATCCTAGTCTTGTTCCTGATCTTAAGGAAAACACTTTTAGCCTTTCTCCTTTGAGCATGATGTTAGCCGTGGGTTTGTCATATACGGCCTTTATTATGTTGAGATATGTTCCCTCTATTCCCATTTTGCTGATAATTTTTATTATAAAAGCTGGATGCCAGATTTTGTCGAACACTTTTTCTGACCCTATCGATATGATCATGTGATTTTTCTTTCAATTTGTTAATGCGATGTATATCACTTGAATTGATTTGCAGATATTAAACCAACCTTACGTCTGAGGAATAAATCCAACTTTATCATGGTGTGTGATATTTTTAATGTTTTGCTGAATTCGGTTTGCTAATATTTCGTTGAGGATTTTTGCATCAGAGTTCATCATGGATATCAGCCTATACATATATTTTTTTGTAAAGTCTTTATCTAGTTTTAGAATCAGGGAAATGGTGGCCTCCTAAAAAGGGTTAAGGAGCCTCCCTTCCTTTTGAATTCTTTGGAATAGTTTGAGAAGAATGAGTGTTAATTCTTCTTTGAATGTTTCGTAAAATTCACCATCTGCTCCAGGACTTTTGTTTTTTGGAAGTTCTTTGATTACTGATTTGATTTCGTTGATGGTAATCAGTTCAGATTTTCTGTTTCTTCTTGACTCAGTCTTGGGAGATTGTATGTTTCTAGGAATGTATCTCTTTCTTCCAGATTGTCCAATTCGTTGGCATATAATTGCTCATAGTATTTTATTATAATCCTCTGCATTTCTGTGGAGTCTGTTGTTTCTTCTCTTTCATTTCTGATTTTGTTTATTTGGGTCTTCTTTTTTCCTCGATGTGTCTGGTTAAAGATTTATTAATTTCATTTCTCCTTTCAAAGAACCAGCTCTTGATTTCATTGATCTTTTGTATTGTTTTTCTAGACTCTATTCTTGTTTATTTCCACTCTATATTATTTCCCTCTTTCTACTCTCTTTGGGTTTTGTTTGCTGTTCTCGTTCTAGTTTATTTTGCTTTTTTGAGTGTAAGGTTAGATTGTTTACTTGAGATTATTTTTGTTTTTTGAGGTAGGTCTCTATTGCTATGAATTTCCCTCTTAGGACTGATTTCGCTATGTCCTATAGATTTTGAATTGTTGTGTTTTCATTCATTTCATTTGTCCCTAGGTATCATTTGATTTCTTTCTTGATTTCATTGTTAGCCCATTCATTGTTTAGTAGCATGTTATTTAGTCTCCATGTGTTTGTGTATTTTCCAGTTTTTTTTTTCTTGTGGTTGATTTCTAGTTTCATACCATTGTGGTCAGAGAATACGCTTGATATGATTTCAGTCTTCTTAAATTTATTGAGACTTGTTTTGTAGCCTAACATGTGGTTTATCCTGGAAAATGTTCCATGTGCAGTTGAGGAGAATGTCTATTCTGCTTCTTTGGAGTGAAATGCTCTGAAAATATCAATGGAATCTATCTTGTCTAGTGTGTTTAAGGCTTCTGTTTTTTTGTTGATTTTCTATCTGGAGGAACTGTCTATTGGTGTCAATGGGCAATGGGGATGTTAAAGTCTCCTATTATGAGAACAGTAGTATTGTTGATCTCTCCATTTATATCAGTCGATAATTGCTTTATATATATATGGTACTATGTTGGATGTGTATATGTTTTACTAGGATTATGTCCTCTTGCTGTATTTATTCTTTGTCTCTTATTATAGCCTTTGTTTTCAAGTCTATTTTGTCTGATATAAGCTTTTTTTTTTTTCCTTTTCCATTTGTACGAAGTAGCTTTTTTCATCCTTTTACTTTCAGTTTATGTCATGTGATCTGAAGTGAGTCTCTTATAGACAGCATATGCATGGGTCTTGTTTTCTTATCCTTTAAGCTACCCTATGTCTTTTGATTAGCAAATTAATCCATTTACATTGAAAGTGACTATCGATAAGTACATAGTTGTTGCCAATTTCTATTCATATTTATGGGTGTTTTTTTCCTCTTCTTCTTTTTACAGAAATCTCCTTAACATTTCTTGTAATACTGGCTCATTGGTGATGAATTCCTTTAGCTTTTTCCTGTTCGGGAAGCTCTTTATCTCACTTTCAATTTTAATTGCTAGCTTTGCTGGGTAGAGTAGTCTTGGTATCAGGTTCTTGTTTTTCATCACATTAACTATTTCCTGCCAATCTCTTTTGCCCTGAAAGCTTCTGTTGAAAAATCAGCTGACATTCTTATGGGAGCACCATTGTAAGTATGTAGTTGCCCTTCTCTTGCTGCTTTTAAGGTCTTTCTTTGTATTTAACTTTTGTCATTTGGATTATGACATGTCTTAGTGTAAGTCTGGGTTCCTCTTGTTTGGGACTCTTTGTACTTCCTGCACTTTTATGTCTATTTCCTTCACTAGGTTAGGGAAGTTTTCTGTCATTATTTCTTTAAATAGGTTAGCAATCCCTTGTTCTCTCTCTTCTGATGGTACCCCTATGATGCTGATGTTGGCATGCTTGATGTTGTTCTAGAGGTCTCTTAAACTTTCTTCATTTCTTTTTGATTCTTTTTCCTTTCTTTTTTGTTCTGGTTGTGTGTTTTTTGCTACCTTGTCTTCCAACTCACTTATTCACTTCTCTGCTTCATCTAATTTACTGTTGATTCCTTCTAGTATATTCTTCATTTTAGTTATTGTATTCTTTATTCATGACTGAGTTTTTTTTTATGGTTTCTGTGTGTTTTTATGCTTACTCTCTCTCTCTCTGATGAAGCCCTCACTGAGATCATTTATTCTCCCCCCAGTTCACTGAGCATTCTTATAGCCAGCGTTTGAACTCTGTCTCTAGTAGATTGCTTGCCTCCATTTTCAGTTTTTTGGGTTTTTTTTCCCGGAGTTTTCTCTCGTTGTTTCATCTGTAGTATGTTTCTTTGTTTTCTCATTTTAGATGCCTTTCTGTGTTCGTTTCTATTGTTTAGGAAGATTTATTATGTCTCTCAGCTGTGGCCAGGTAGCCTTAAATAGCAGGTGTCCTGTGTGTCCCAGTGGCCCTGTCTTCCTGATCACCTACACTGAGGGCTCTTGGTGTGTTTCTTGTGTGGTTTGTGTGTGTTCTCCTATTGTAGCTAAGCCTTGATTGCTGTTACCACATCAGTGGATGGGACTGGCTTTCAGCTGACTGGTTTTGGGGATCAGCTGTACCCACAGGGCATGAGCTGCTGTGGAGGGGCTGACCCCTTGGAGTTAGATTTGCCCCAACAGGCTACCTGTTGAGAACACCCTTTGGGTGTGCTGCTAATGGGACTGGTCTGGTGGTGCTCTGTTGTGGTCTGACACCAGCCTCCAGGAGGGTTGGTTCTGTGGCCCCTTGGGAGGGGCTCCTGAGTAGGCCAAGGTCAGCCACTGCCTTTGATTGCTTGGGGATACCTGGTGAGAGCTACAAAGTGATCTATGGATGGTTGCTGCCTGTGCTGTATCTGGAGGCAAGCTGGAGAGACCACGCTATGAGCTGAGGTCGGTTACCCCCGGTACCGGGCCTGGGGTGGCTTAGCAAAAGGACCTCAAAGTTTTGAGCTGCCTGCCAGCTCTCCATAAGACTCTGCAGCTGGAAGAGCCTTTAGGTGAATTGGTGGGGCAGGGACTCAGGGAGTCACTGGGGTAAAGCAAACAGATTTATCCAGCCAATGCAGATTCAGGTTTCGTGCTAGTGCTGCATAGGTGGCTTCCTGTAAAAGTTTCAGTTCACAGCCACTGCCCACCTCAGGCTTGCAGACACCCAAGATTTGTTCTAGAAATACTGTAGCTTGGGGGAGGACTCATGACCCACCACTGAAAGTCTCTCCTGGGATGCACGGGCTGTGCCCAGGCTGAGGGCTGTTGTTTGCTGACAAATTCCTGGCCCAGGGAAAGCACAGAATGGGGTTGGCTGCCTGGCAACGACCTTCCATGAGCAGTTTGCGGATTGGATAGTACAGAGTCTCAGGGGCGGGGCGGGCCGACCTCGCCAGCCAATGCAGCTTCAGAATTGGCCTTGCAGTGGGGAAGGTTTAACACACACGAGATGGCGCCCGTGCACAGTCTTCCTCAGAGTGGAACCTAAGAAAGGAACAATGGCAGCTGTCTCTCTGGTCCTCACCCTGGCGCCACACAACGCAGTTCCTCCCTGTGTGTCTCTTGTACCTCCTGAGCTGCTGACCCTCTGCCGGCGCCCAGGGTGAGTGTCTGTGAGTGAGTCTGTGTGCGGGCGCTTTAAGTGGGGCGTCTGGGTTTTTGGTTTCCTTCTGTCTCGCCCAGACATGCAGAATCCCCACGGATTTTTACAGTCAGGTTTTGTGGAAACTCCTCTTCCCATGACTGGAACCCTGGGCTGGGGAGGCCTTGTGCGGCGCTAGGACCCCTTGTTCCCTCAGGTGGGCCTGGGCTGCCGTGATCTCCCTCCCCATGCTCTGCTGCCACACGCAGGTTCGGGACCAGCCTGCTTCGCCTCTCCTCCCCTCCTACTGGTCTCGTTTGGCTTTCTCTTTGTGTCCTCAGATGTATGTGTTATGATCAGCTGGACTTCATGTGGTTCTCCACGTGGACTGTTTTATAATTCAGTTGTAATTTTAATGCGGTCCTGAGAGGAGGTGAACCTTGCTTTTACCTAGTCTGCCATCTTGACCCTGCAGTGAAATGCGTAACTTTTGATGGTGACCTGATATGGCCCTTGGAATATTTACCAAACTTTTCATGACTTTGGTTTGGTTTTATGACTTTTCTTTCTCCTATACAGAGATGTTGAGTGCTGTATTGATCCACCTTTCTGCCGAGCTATCTTTCCTTCATCTCATTGTCTTTGTTTTTCTGGAACATTGTACCAAATGGCTTGGTGGTTCATTAACGAACACGAAGAATTGGCTATGGGGAATTTTCTTTTTTTCTCCAGAAATCTATTGCATTTCTTTTGAAATTAGAAATTCCTTTCTGACTAGATGGGTTTTCTCTATTTTTGTTTAATTTTTTCTGTTTTAGGGGGCATTGTTTGGGAGACGTTTCATATCAAGAAACACACAATATATTCTGTCTTGGTCTTCACTCCTGCTGAGACTCGCACACACACTTTTGGGGTGTCTTTGGCTGTTGCTCTCATGGCTGAGGCACATGACTCAGATCATCTGGAGAAATCAAAAGAAAAGAGCGGTTTAAAACAAAAAGGTTTAATCCTTTTTTTTGGGAAAATGAGGAAACTGAGGCTTGGAGAGAGTTGAATAACCTTAATCAAGGCCAAACAGCTAGTTAATAGCAAGAATGGGATTAAAACCTATACCCCTGTTAGTGACTAATTTAGGAAACTTTTTTGAAGCCTTATATTTTCCAGAATACTGAATTTTTCTATGTAAAGAATGTAGCAGTGCATCTTTGAAAAGTATGCTCAGCAACTCAAAAAAAAAAAATAATGGTGTTATCAGTAAAGGCACTTCATGTATTTTGTATAGAGGTCTGTCCCATCCTCAGGAGCAGACCCAGCCACAGTGATTCTGTCGGGATCTGATGCTTCCAGTTCTTATGCATAAAGATAACTGCACCAAGCTTGCCTTGATAGTTTTACCATTTCCTTGAGATTACATTCTTGAGATGATGAGACCAGCATGAATTTTCAGTGTAGCCATGAGACCTTTCTTAGGTTGAAATGAATTCTGATAAGCTGATTATCTCTCTGAAGAAAATATGATGTCCACATTTCATAGCTTAGTTCTTATCACTTGAGTGCCATTTTTATTCAGAGACATCTTCCCTGGTCTGAATTAAATAAGGTAATAAGGTGCTCTGGAGTCCAACACATATTAAATAGAACTTTTAAAAAATTGAGACCTATAGGGTAGAGGACGGGTTTTCTTTATGATGTATTTTTTTCCTCCATGTTGAAGTAGGTGCTGCTAGCTAGTTTCCTTTGCTTTATAGAGCGATGAGTTATGAAGCTCAAAAGTAAAGCGTTGTCAGTGGTATAAATACAGCAGTAATCTGAGCAAATACATCACAGTATGTGCTGAGGATTTTGTTTTTGCCTTTCCTTTTGTTTTTGTTTTTGTCTCTTTTTTCCCCCTTCTCCATTACAGTCTGGTTTATGCTGTTGTGTATTGTTGACACATTCATCTTAGTAATTGAAATGGAAGGCTACTTTTCATTGAGAAATAGATTTAGAGCAAAAGATGATTAACGAACAAAAACATCATGCTTTCCCAGTGGTGTGCTTTGTATCCCACATTTATAAATCTCAAGCACTTGCAAGCTTTCTGATTGCTGTATCCATTCTCTATTTCACTTCAGTGGAACTGGTTGGTTTAGCCTCTCAACCTACCATGTGTCATGGACAAAGGACAGTTAGAATCGTGGGGAGGATCTTCCTCTGGCGCCATATGCCTGACAAGAAGAGTCCAAGGGCTAGAAGCAGTGCTTGCTGTTCAGGAGGAGAAATTGTTATTTAGAATCACTATGTCTGAGAGGCCTCCCTTTGTAAGCCTGTTGCTGATACCTGCACAATTTCTCTTTCCAATGACAAAGATGAACAGAGCTAGTGAGATGATGGATAATAGCCAAAGTGAATTGCTTGGGAAGGGATGAACCATTGTATAGAAGCTTCTTCTGTGTGTGAGAGCTGATCATGCTATCATGGCACATCTAAACTCCTCTCTTTTCAGAGCACATTGATGCTTCTTTTAAGTCACTCCAGGTCCTTCTCTGGGCAGTTACAAACAAGTGATGTCTACCTGGAACAGGAAAATTCTTTTTGAGGGTGAATATAGTGTAATCACCATTCAGATCAGGGTTTAGGTTCTAGTTTCTCTGTGGAAACTCGCACAAATACTTAACCTCTCTGAGTACGATGAGTCATCTGAAAATTAGAGATAACGATACCCACAGCATAGGGATTTAATGAGAATTCAGTGCAACGCTGCATGCAGATTGTTTAACAGTGCACGAAACTGTGTAAGCACTGGGAGCTTCTTATTTTATGCTTATTATTATGCTCCTGTTATTTTTATTGTCTTTATATACACCTACATACGTATGTCCCTATCTGTCCCAAATAGATACTCACTGGGTTCCTTTAAATCACAATGTTATCTATCACTTTTCTTTTTTTTTCTCTCTTTTTTTATTTCTCAACAATTTGTTTTATTTAATTAATTTATACTACATCTCCATTATTGATCAGAGTATTATTGTTTGTCATTGCCTTTTCATATTCACAATGTGAAACCACTTCTGTTATATTTGTTAACTACCTTTGTTTGTTTTTCTGCCACTTTTTAAAAGTATATATTTTTTATTTCTCCATTACAGTTGACATACAATATTATATTAGTTTCAGGTGTAAAATACAGTGATCACATGTTTATATAGCTTATGAAGTGATCATCCCGATAAACCTAGTACTCATCTGACATCATACATAGTTATTATAATATTATTGACTATATTCCTTATGCTATGCTTTACATTCCCATGACTATTTTATAACTACCAATTTGTACTTCTTAATCCCTTTCCTTTTTTCATCCATCTCCCAAACCCTCTCCCATCTGGCAACCTTCAAAATGTTCTCTATATCTATAAGTTCGTTTCCATTTTGTTTGTTCATTTATTTTGTTCTCTATATTCCACATATAAGTGAAATCATATAGCATTCGTCTTTCTCTGTCTGACTTGCTCCACTCAGCACAGTACCCTGTAGGTCAATGTTGTTGCAGATGGCGATATTTCATTCTTTTTATGGCTGAATAACATTCAGCCATATATATGTACCACCTCTTTGTTATTCCTTTATCTATTGATGGACACCCAGTTTGCCTCCATATTTTAGTTGTAAATATTGCTGCATTGGAAATAAGGGTGCACATGTCCCAGCCAGAAGCTATGGGGACTTATCTTTCTGGCACTGAAACCCTGGACTGGGGGCTCTGGTATGAGGCTGGGAGCCCTTGCTCCCTAAGGAAGGCTCTTCAGCTGAGATATCCCTCATGATTTTTAAATGCCACATGCAGTTATGAGACCAGCCCATTCCATATCCCTGTCCCTCCTAGCAGTCCTGATGTGGCTTCTTCTGTATGTCTTTAGTTATAAGACTTCTATTCAGCTAGACTTCAGGCAATTCCCAATGATGCTTGTTCTGTAGTTTAGTTGTAATTTCATTGTGATTGTGAGAGTAGGCAGGCACAGCATTTCCCTACTTCATCATCTTGACCGTGGTCTGCCTTTCCATGTTTCTTAATACTGTCTTCAGCTTTGGAGGAGGACTTAAATATGATTAAAGTAGGTAGAGCTCTTTGAATACCCACTGTACCTATACTCTGAGTCCGTTTCCTATGTAATCTCAGTCATTGTAAGAATCTGCTAAGAATAATTTCATTTCCACCTTATACATCTGAGAATTGAGGCCCAGAAATGTAAAGTAATTTACTCAGGATCACACAGCTAGAAGTGCTGAAGCCAGATCTGTCTCCACGTGAGTACAACTCACAAGATCAAAGCTTTTCCTTCACACATAAATTTGTATCTTCAAATGCTGTGATCTGTTCTCTGACTAACCTGTAAGAAGCTGGATATGGGGTAGATGGGGAAGTTGGGTTTGAGGAAAGAGCTTTGAGAGCAGGGTGGTTAATGACAAATACCTGGGTCACAAAATGAGACCTTCGCGATGACAGAGGAAAATGTGGTTTCATTTTAGAATTATTCATTCATTCAGCAAATATTTATTGAGCACCAGTTGTATTCCAGATACTGTGTTAGGTGCAAAACATTCAGTGGGGGAACAAAACTCTAAAAGTTTAAGCCCTAATGGAGTATTCATTCTAGCAGGAGAGGCAGATACTAATCAAATGATCTGCTGTGTAGTTATAGCTGAGATACATATGGCCAGAGGGAGCCTGCCCTAGACTGGTTGCAGAGAGGGATCCGGGAGGCTTTGCTAAAAACGATATTTGAGCTGAGAGTTGAAGCCACACAGGGCACAAACCATTGGTAGGGAGATTACTTTCTCTTCAAGCCCTGCCCCTGGAGCCTGGTGAGTTGCAGGCGACACTGAGCCCTTTCAGTTATCACTTTTCATACATTTGAAGTAGCAGAGCTTCCTGGGTCAAATTTCTGCAGAGGTTGGTCCTCTCTCTCCATTCCAAGTTTTTGTTTGTTTGTTTGTTTGTTTGTTTTTATGTGAGAAGTTGAGTAGTTTCTACATGGATGAGATCCTTTGGTTTCTGTAATACCAAATTTGTGCCAGGCCAGCTCTAGACACTGATGGATTTGGGTAAACTCAGTTCGTGTGGGCTCAGGAACATTTGCTGAGAAGCCTCATTCTTCTTGATGGAAAAAACTTACTGGCAATTTCTATGACAAGAAGAAGCATTTTGGCCTTTCAAATGATTTTGTGCAATGACAACAATCAGCCAGAAGTTCCTATTTATTTCTTCTAGTCTTTCATCATTCAACCTAAGAACCTGTCTGAAGGGATTAAAAATCTTCCCTTTCTCTGATTGGCTTTGCCCTGCCCCCTGATACCTGTAGGGAAATGTCACAGGCCACAGGAAATGCACTCCTCCCCCACCTTTAAACAGTAGAAATGTGGGATTCTCTAGATTCATGGTGGGATTGGTAAAGGAAACTTTCAGGGGTGCTGCTATGTGAAGTTGGTGTTTATACTTCCTTTCTTAAGAGAAATGAGCCTCAGTGCCCCCCAAACCAACATCTCTATTTAAAGAAAAAATAATGAGTACACTAGGTTGTGCTTAAAAGTATCACTCTAGAGACACACACAACTGGATTTGGATCCTGGCTTTGCTGATTACTAGGGCTAAGACCTGGGGCAAGTTCTTTCAAATTTTTTAAAACAAATAATTTATTTTTTATTTTTCAATGACAATTGACATTCTTAAATGCCTAGTTTATCATCATTAAAAAGGAAATAATAGATGTTGTGCCTGGAGGAGATTGTGTAAGTAAAATGCCTGATACATGGCAAATGCTTAATATTGGCTAATGATCACAGCAGTTGTCTTATTTATGTAAGTATGTATGTATGTATGTATGTATGTATGTATGTATTTATTTACTTACTTACTTACTTATTTATATCTTTGTAAACTTGTTTGTGAATCTATGTCAGCCTCCATATCTGGGAAAACAGTCTTTTTCTATAAAGGACCAAGTAGTAATTATTTTGGGGTTTGTGAACTGTAGAATCTGTCACAACTACACAGCTGGGTTGTAGCATGAACTCAGCCATAGATAATACACAGGTAAATGAGCATGGCTGTGTCCCAATAAAACTTTATTGACAAAACCAGGCCATGTAATGGATTTGGCCCACAGTCCATAGTTTGCCAAAGTCTGATCCACATGGAAGTCTTCATTGACACAATTGCCTGGGCTTGAGCAACCTGCCCGCACGGTTGTGAATAAGACTTGACCTGGTTAACTCGGTCACCAGAACATGTGCTGTAATTAACAGAAACCCACCGAGGCGAGGCTCAGCCCATGAGACTCTTGGGAAGACACACTGGTATCCTGTGCTTGTCCTCAGTGTAAGAGATTCAGCAGGGCACCAAGAATGGTGGGTAAGACATGGGAGTGCTGTCTGGAACCCAGCTGTCAAGCTCTGAATGCTCTCTCCCCTTCGCTTTGTGTGGGTCTCCAAGGGACACTTTTTTTGACTCTGCACCATATTTCAAGTGCCTCGTCTGTGCCTAGTCTGGGCCCAGCCATCGGGACACTTCCTCCTTGGTTACATGAGAAGAACTTGATGATATTTCTCAACCAAAAGCACATACGTCTTTTCCCTCACTCTACACCCAGAAAGTTTTACATTTATAGAGATTGAAATAATCAGGTCTCATGTGCATATTTCCTTTCACAGAGTTACTCTCACATACTTTGGAGTCAATGTCCTGTCTTATGTACTTGGTGGAAAAAATAATATAAATATACCTTGAAATTTATTCCCTAGAGTTCAACTTCCCTTTTCATACCGGGTCTAGCTAAAGTTTGGAGCAGAATAAAAAGAGCCTCGTTGCCTTACACACACTCTGTTATCTCTGACGGGTTCAAATATAATTTCTGCAAGAAGGCTGTGGTGCCTTTGCTCTTTATGGCCTTGAATCTGAGAGTCTAGGATTTCTTTGGAGTACACACAGCTGCATCTTTTTGACAGACAGTGCAAATTAAAAGATCCGGTGCGCCCAGGAACCAGGGACCCAAACTTGGCCCCTGGGTTTTCATTTACAGTTAGGTACTGTAGACACAATTTTTGCTGACAGGGAAGCAGAGGCTAGTGGCAGAGTGCGTGTGACAGGAGGCTCATGCCAACCCATAATTGGGAGGATTATTTTTAATCAGAACATACCCTACAGCCCAAACATTAGAAATCTCCTGTAAGGCCAAGACAGGAAATTAAACACACCAACAATAAACCTCAGAAGGGGGTGGCGTGTGGGGTGTAATATCGTTAGTCTCTCCAAGGTCCCTGGAGCTTCCAGTAGAAGTTGGCTTCTCTAGGAAGGCAGACTGGGAAGAATCTTTCTATGGAGGAGTCGCAGATACTGTACCCAAGCCCTTGGTGGATGGGTGAGTACAGGCAATTTAAATGCCGCAGGCAGACTAGTAGATGCTTATTGTATTTAAAAAGTATGACAAGTCAAATATAAGCCTTGGAGTAGCAACTACAATTGTATGTCATCAGTAAGGGAAGAGACTCATTAGCCTTAAACCTACTATGTGCCAGGGGTAGTGTTGGCCACTGGTATGCCTGGGCTTTGCTATTACAGTTATCTGGATAATTTTACCTATTTGGCAAAATTTTGCAAAGCATGCTCAGACTTTGTTTACTGGAAGGACTGTTGTTGACCAGGTAGGCATTGCTGTTGGGTGTCTGGCACGATAGACATTTTTTGAGTAGCAACGCCAGGTAATTATGTTACGTCATCTTCACACGACCCCTCCTGAAATGGCATAATTATCCCCAATCGATAGCGAAGAAAACAGAGGCTCAGAGAAGTCAAGCAGCTTGCCCAAAGTTACACAGCTAAACGAACGGAAGAACTGATTCTGAACCTAAGTCTGTGTCTAAAATCTGTATGGTACTGTCACTCGTAAATAAAGCAAAGCACAGCCTGGGGCTCTAAAGCGCTGACATTCCAGTGGAGAGGACAGACATCGAGACAAATGCGTGCCAGTGATGAGTACTCCGAGACACTAAGGGAAATCCGAGCAGGCGGGAGAGGGGCTCTTCACCGTGCTTGGGGAGGCCAGCGCGGGGTCAGTGGGGGCTTCCCGAGGACTTGAAAAATGGGCACCTGTTTCCTGAGTAGACAAAGAAGGAGCAGAGTCCTGGGCATGGTGCAAAGGCATGGTGATGTATGCGAACGTGGGGCATTCCGTCTGCATTTAGAACTATGGGCCCTTGGATTTTGTTCTTGTTCAGATCAGTCACTTACATTCAACAAATACCAGGAGGTAAAAAAAGAGAGAGAGAGAGAGAGAGAGAGAGAGAGAGGATTTGTGAGGAATACTTGACTCAGAGAGACAGCTGAGGTGGAAATGGGCAGGATGCAAAACAAGATGATGCGGAGACTGAACTCAGTCTCTCGGCCACCTCGCCACGTGGGAGGGCTCTGCATGGCCGCAGTGGGGCGTGGCGCCCTCACCCACAGCTCTGCTCAGAAAACAAACCACGCACTTGAAGTGAAGGGACACACCGGTTTGAGTCGGGAGCTCAGGGTGCTCTGATCGTACAGCAAATCCCGGGACACATGGAATTGTGTGCATGGCCCAGGGCAGCCAACTTGGTCATCAGACTGCAGAGGTGGCCTCTGGGCAGCAGCCTCGTGTTATGTGCTGCGAGTCACTGCATTTCCTTGGGGAGAGCCTCTGGCCTCAAACTAAGGGGACTGAGGTGCACTTCTAACTTTGGCTCATTCTCCTCCCATCCCAGGTGTGATCGGCAGCAGCCTTTCCACGCTCCACCATTGCCAAATTGCACATAATGAGCCCAGGTTGTACTGGCTGCATTACTCTGTGCTGATGTGGCTTCAGGCCCTTTTCAAGGACAGTGAAACTAGACACCCAGATAAGGTCAGAGGCTTCTGAGAAGCTTGTAGAGAGTGTACCCATCACAATCACTGATGTGGTCAAGATACAGCTGGCTTTTCTGCATGCAGGACCAGTAGAGAACCCCTCTCCCCCAGCAGGATGAGATGCCACCTTTGAGACCAGTGTCTTACTCATGGCTCTTTTCTTGGCAAGCAACAGAAACCCAGTCAAAGTAGCTCAAAAAAAAAATGGAGATATTTATTACACAGCACAGGGAGTGAGTCTCAGCACTGAGAGGCAGGAGGTGAGGTCAGTCCTGTGAAGGACAGGCATCTTGAGCCTCCAAGTGATCCGGTAACAAGGTGGTCCCTCCTCCATCTGGAAACCAGCCTTCTCCATTACCCCTCCACTCTTGCCTGTTCTCTCTGAGCCATTTTTCTTGCTCCAAAGCCTGGCTTCCTCTCTTCTTCTCGCTGAAAACTTCCAGAGAACAGTAAGCCCACGATTACTGAGTTTCAGTTCTAGGAGCTAGCAGAAACTTACCAGTGTCTTCCAAATTCCTGGCAGATGTTGAACTTGCGTCAGATAGGGTTTCATCCCTGCTCCACACAGCCCTAATGGAGCCAGGATCACGTACCGTAATTTGGGGATGACTGGGCCGGGGGCCGGGGGCTGGGGGATGGGGGATTAGGAGGGTAGATAAGTCTTGGAGAAGCTATATGGTCATCCACAGTGTGTCTAAATTTAGCAACTAGGTGAGTAAGTCTATCTTTCCTCCCTCCTTTCTTTCCCTTCTTTCTTTTTCTCTCTCCTTTCCCTCCTTCCCTTCCATATTTCCTTCATTCGGCAAATATTTATCAAATACCTCCCACATCCACAACAGTGTGGTCAGAGCTAGAGTTAAAATGGTGAGCAGACAGACACAGTCCGTGCCCTCATGGAGCTAACATATCAGTGAAATAGGCAGACTTCAATCAAAATACCTGAAACTGACTTAAATGATAGCTGTGATATGTGCTATGAAGAAGGGTAACGGGATCCTGAGACCAGCAGTAGGGGTTTCCATTAGGAAGTAAGGATGAGTGTGAGTTAACTGGGTGTTGAGACCATCCCAGGTCAAAGACACAGCCTGCACAGCCTCCCTGTGGCTGGTGGGGGTGAGGTATGATCCAGAAATTGGAGGTCCCTGGGACTGGTATACAGGGGTCCAGACAGAGGGGATGCCCAGTCATAAATAAAGAAGACCGGAGCTGTGACTAAGAGCACACAATGCAGAGTGCCAGGCTCTGCCACAGGGCATGGGCTCTGTCCTGCATAGAATGGGAAGCCATCAACGTAGGGGTTAAACCGTTCAATAACACGGGCACACTCACATTCTGTACCATTTAGAGTCAAGTTAGAAGCTGAAACCACATCAGCCAGCCCAGAGCTTCATCAACTTCGTCTGTTTTGAAATGTCGGTTCCCTGTTTCGTGCATCCGTTCAGATGGGCTGCAGCAGTGCAAGCAGCATGGCGTGGCTGATCCCCTTCACCTCCACTCCACGCCTGACTTTGTTCCCACCCATGGCCTTCGTTTCCTTCTCTTGCAGCTCTTTAGCTCCATCCACAGCACAGTCACAGTGGTGAAATTCCGTCCACTTCCACTGGGGCCCAAAGGTTCTTCCCTGGCTGCAAATTGTTCTTTAGATAATTCGTAAAATGATGCACACTCAGGATAGCCTTAGTATTTTTTTTTTTTTTTTTTTAACTGTATCACTCCTCTGGAACTCTAGAGAGCAACTTTGATTTTTCTTGCTGTCTGGTGCATTTGCTAATGACTGTTTCTATTCTCACCTTGTGACAATGGTTCTCAGACTTTGTTTGTTTTTATAAAATAATCCACCTGGAGGATTTGACAGGATTCTTATTAGTGGAAAGGCCGGGGGCGGGGGGGGAGGTATAAAAGTCATTGCAACTGCAGGTTAGGTTAAAAAACAGATATAAAGTTGTGGGCATAAAGCTGACATGGACATGAAATGAATGTTATTGCCTGGACACCAAGTATGAGAGCACCAGAGAAGACCATGATGCTCAGAGAAAATCTCTTTCTAGAATAAAGTTCTGTGCCCTGCCTTGGTGCGGCAACACTTTGGGTCAACTAGGAATGCTGCTTTTGCTATCCAGTGTAGTGAGCAGTTGCTAAGTGGCTGGGCTCTGTGCCAGATGATAAAGCTACTGAGTTGAATAAAACATTGTCCTTGCTCCCCAGTTCACAGTCCAGGCAGGCCAAGTCTACAATGGGCTGGAGAGAGCATATGAATCTTGTTAGGACAGAAAGATATGTGAAAGGCCACAGGGTCCCCGAACAAATTCAGTCCGGCAGCAGTGAAAGGGTCAATGAAAGCTGCAGAAAGACGTTCACACTTGGGTGGGCCATGAAGGATGAGTTCAATTGGCCCAGGTAAAGGGGAGTTCAGGAAGAAAGGTATGACCAAAGGGCTGGAGGTGGGACAGTACCTGTGTTTTTTAAGTAGTTCAATTTAGGTACATATTAGAGTATGTGAATGAATATATTAAGGGGTGGAGGAAGTGCCTGGAAAGCAGTAGGGGCAGGAGTTAGGAAGGTTGAACCTGCCCATAGGAGCTATCGTTTTTAATAAACAAGAGCACGCATGCAGATTTTGTCACAAAACCCGGGATATACTATGGGGGTTAATAAAATACTACTGTATTTCGATGATGAAGGTGACGGTGACGATGACGATGAGATGATGATGATGATGGCGGCGGCGATAATGATGATGGTGGTGGTGGTGGTGGTGACGACACAGATAATTCTCCAGCTGAGGCACACTGCGAATTGATAGACGATAAACATATAGTTTGACTATTCACTTCCTCACTGTCCTAACTCTTCCTCCCAAATCGTGCTCTCCCAGTCTGGCTACGTTCTTTTCATCTTTACTCTCTCAGCTTTATTGCTACTTCCTCAACATCCCTGACCAAGCTCCATCCTCCCCACTGGACCGTAGGCACCAAGAGGATAGTGCCTGGCATACAAAAGGGCTTAATAAATAATACACTTTTAAACAGCATTGACTTTGTGCCAAGCACAATGCTAAGTACTTTACACATATTAACTCAATATTCACCTCAATTCTTTGAGGTAGGTATTGTTTATTTCCATTTTATAGATGAGGAAGCTGAGACAAAGGTTAAGTGACTTGTCCATGGTCACAAAGCTAGTAGGTAGTGGAGCCATGAATAGATGCAATGGCTGGCTGGCTGGCTGGCTGGCTGGCTGTTTGGCTGGCTGGATGGGTGGATGGATAGGTGGGTGGATGTATGAGTAGGTGGGCAGGGTGAGGCGGGCGGATGCAATGAGTAGGTATGGGATGGATGGGCGTGGGAGGGTGGGTGGGTGGACGGATGAGCAGGTGAGTGATTACTGGGTGGGGTGGATAGGTGAGGGTCGGTGAACGGATGAGCAGGTGGGCGGGCTGGGCGAATGGGCGGATAGGTGGGGAGGGCGGGTGATGGACGAGCGGGCGGGGTGGATGGATGAGTAGGCGGGGTGGGCGGATGGATGAGCACTGTCCACCATCCTCACCACTTCATAGCTGTGTGTAGTCTTAGGTCTCCCCAGACACAGGTTTCTCTTTCTAATATTTTAGAACCACTCGATGTTCTCAGATGTTCTAATTTATCAACACCAGTAAACTTACCACATGTGAAGTTAAAAAAAAAAAGGTCCATTATACTAAAAAAGTGGGGCATATATTCTAAACAGATATCTGCAAATAACATTAATCATTAAGCTCCAAGACTTTTGAATTGAGCATTAAGTTGGGGTGCAAGTTGTATCTGTACTTTGTAGGAATGACTGAAAGAGCACTGGATCAGGATTCTAGAATAATGCAAACCAGTCCCGTTGGTGCTACTTAAGCTTCTCCTAGAGAGGAAGCAGATGAGGGTCAACTCTCTTGAGTATAGGATACCATATGTCTTTCGGATCTATTAGTAAATCTTGATTTTTCTGATTGTAGATGACCTCTCTCCCAACCCACAGAATTATATGAGTTTATAATGGTCATTTGCAGTTCAGGTGGTATTTGGTTTGCTTGAATATTAATGGAAACGAATCTTACTCCTTCCGATTGGGTGATGATAGCCATGTTTATGAAATTTATTATTGACGGGGCACCTCCTATCACGATTCTATTCATTGCAAATTAAGTCACTTTGAACTTTAGCTATCAAGGGATTGAGCATTATGGAATCTTGGAGTTCTAGACCTAAAAGGAAATCTAGAATTGATTTCATCCCACCTACCTCTATGCAGGCTAATCCACAATAATATTTCTGAAAGACTGGCCTCCAGTCCTTCCTTGAACGCATCCTATGACACAGAGCTCACTGTATAAGAGGTAGAGTAGGTTCTTGAATAATGTCATTTTCACTTCATTATAATGTTGATGAGATGCTGTGGGAACTCGTTTATGTCAATTAGCCTCTGGTAAAATTGGTTTTGTTATATACATCGTTTCCTTTAGTCTCAGAACCCATCGACAATGTTATGTGAGGACTTACTGTAGAGCAGAGTGGTTATAAACTTAATGTCTGATTGCCTAAGTTCAAATCCAGGCTCCACTACCTACATGCAGACTTTGCGCAACTCACTTGAGCTATCTGAGCCTCAGTTTCCCCTTCTACAGTAGAGAAAATAGTGACGCCTTTCTAACTGGAATATGAAAGAGTTCCATGGAAATCCGCAGGCTTTATCTTCATCATTTTCATCATCATCGACATTCATTGTTAAATTCACAGCATGGTCGAGCGCCTATGTTAGAGGTTAACCAGAGATTATTACGACAAAAAAGATGCAGACACAATTCAAGAATGCATCCCCAGATACTAAAGGCTTCTCTCTCTTCTTCCCTAGGACACTGCTCAAAGAACTCATGCAAGTGGCACTTCCAGCTTCCTTGATCGGGCTCAGCATTCAGTAAGTGCGACTACTTTCGAGCATTCATTGCATAAATGCATCCATTTCTTTGATCGTGTTCACTATGAAAAGCTCTCTTCCGCCGGCCTGAGGTTCCCACAAACACGTTGCCGCCTGCCTGGGTCTTTCTTTTCGGCAGGACTGCGTTAGATTCAGAGAGAAGGGTTCACCAGTGGAACTCCCACAAGGAACATCTGAAATGTGTGCGAGTGTGGTTGGGTTAACCCTGCCATTGCTGGCTGCGGGTTAAATTAAAGGCGCTGTTGTTTTTCTTTTGTTTCCTAAGCTTCTTTCATTAGGAGTCATTTCATCTGCCTGTCTCAGTCACATGACCCTGCAAAGTAGAAAGAAATGCCAGGAAATAAAGATCAGTTAGGGAGACCACATATTTCTTCAGGCATTTAAGAACAATTCATTTTGCTCCTTTTTGAGCCAGAATACGTTGCTACTGTATAAAAATTACTGCAAAAAAATAAAAAAAAAAAGAAAGAAAATAAAAAAAGAGAGAAATTCTGTACTTTAGGATGCTAGGGCACATTTTAGAAGTTCCATTTGTTTTTAGCAAGTAGGCACTTTCCGCCATCTGCCTTTCTCATTGGACTTTATTTTGGTGAAGTCAGCGGTATTTTGTCCAAATTCTCTATTTTTTGTCATACATTAGTGTTAGTGATGGGGGTGCACAGCACCTCCACATAATCTCTGACATCAGCTGTCCTTGGTGATAGTTCTGTCGGCAAACAACTCGTTTTAGAAAGAAATCTGTAATCATTTAACAACAAATATCAAAATTTGAAAAAGGACTCACTGAAGGGAATATTTGTTTTTTTTTTCACGATGGCGCTTCCTCATAGTTTTCAGAATTTCTTAATGTGTTCTGCTTCTGAGAGTGGTGGAGTATAATTTGATATATCGAATATCACAAAGGGGCAGGTAGAATTGGAGGCTGTGGGACTCCAGGCCCAGAAGAGGCTGATCAAAGGAAATTCTTTTGCCCTGAGTAGTATTGCATGACTCCCTTCATTGCTATGGAATTTGCATATGAGAACGGAAAGGTGGAGGAGGAGGGGACAGAAAGAAATAAAAAAGATGGTGTATTCGCTGTTTGCTACATCAGAATGACTTAGTGTAACCCTGATCAGCTCTAGTTTCTATCGCACGGGAGATTAGACCCACAGCTTTTGTTCCCAATAATAAAGGAAATTTTAGGTCTAATTCCCTACATGCTGCATCTATCTCATAATGCCTTTGAAGTTCAGGCTACAGCATTTCCTGAAAATTGCGAGATTTTGTAAGTGAGAAGGAGGGGGCTGTTTGGCATGCATTCTGTTCACATTTATTGGGTGTAACATTAAATATGCATTTTACTTCGTCTTTTTCTGTTTCGAGCAGCATCCTGCTCCTAGCTACCTTTGTGGTGCTGGACCAGGCAAGGGATGGAGGAAGGAAGATTTCAAGGATGGGTTTTCGGATTATGCTTGACCCTCCCACCCTTGTCTCTACTTTCTCAACATGATACAAATTACTGCTTCTCAGAAAGAACCCTGAATTGGGCCGGAAGTTTCTAACCTAGGGGAGGCTCCGGTCCCTGAGATAATTAGTACAGTGTTGTAAGGAACTCATGTTAATTTATCTTTGGATATGGTATTTCCATATCTACAATTGCAGTCTAAAGAGAGAAAAAAATATATATTAATTTGCTGCTCGAAACCACCGTGCAGAGATCTGATAATTTTTAAAAAATTAAAAAGGAAGAAATGGAAAAACTCCTCATTGGGGACATTTAGCGCAGCTGCCCAATCTCTGTATGCCTAATAGATTTTGATGCTTTCCTTGTGATCAAAGCTTCTCTGTCACAGTGAACCTCGATCAGCTTCCGGGGCCAAGAGGTCACTTCCCCTAGAAAAAAGATGGAGTTCTGGGAGGTTGCCTGGTTACTAGGAAAACAGATGATCTGGCATCTGTGTTGGCCATATGCTTGGGCCTTGTGCCCTCATCACCAGTAACGTGTGGTACCACAGGTTAGCCAACTGCTCCAGCCCCTCAGGGAATTTTACTGGGAGCGAGGTCTTTGCAGTTGGAATTTGCTCATATCTAATGTTGTTCCTGGAATAACATTGCAGCTAATATCTTACTTGATCTGAGTCAGGATTTCGATGTCACTATTACCTTCAGAAAAATCAATGTCCTTTTACTGCAAAGCCTGGTTGTCTTTCACTGTTGGATATTTTTGCAGAATATTCCATTTGCATAGATTGGCCAATGTACCTGAGACAGGGAGGTTAGCTCACACGAACCAGCATCTATGTAGGATTCTAGTTCTCCACAGCTCTTTGTGATCAGTATGCCAAAAGGAAAGCTATGGGAGGCTAGTGGTCAGCAGGGTTATTAGTAGAACCTCAGCCTCAGAGTAATGTCTTACAACCTTTAACTTTCAGTAAAAGCCTTCCTTAACCTCTGCCTCCTGTCAGCTTACACTTCAAAGCATGATGCATCAAAATATAATGAAATAATTGAGCAAAAATCAACTTAATGTTTGTCTTTTTCTTTAGTCCACCATTATCTAAGAAAACTTTCTATGACGATGGGAATATCCTTTTTCTGTGCTGTTCAGTAGGATAACCTCTAGCCAGATATGGCCATTGAGCATTTGAAATGTGAATACTGCAACCGAGAAACTAAGTTTTTAATTTTTATTTATTTTAAATTAATTTACACTTAAACAGTGTCATGTGGCTAGTAACAACCTACCATACTGGACAGGGCAGTGCTAGACGAGAGGCCCTGTGCATACAGGGGTCAGGTCTTAATTGTCTATCCTTGCACGCAGGCTGATTCTCAGCCGGTATACCGCAGGGTGGACATTGGTTGGTATACTGCTGCTGTCCCAAGTCCCTAAGTGTCTTCCACCCCCTGCAATTTCATATGCCTTCTATCACCTCATGGACCCTTGATCCAGAGCTAAAGGGCTCATGGTCCTCCAGTGCCACAGCATGTGTCCACTCTACCTGGTTGGTGCCTGTCCTATGCTGGTTGTTAAGGAGTATATAACCTCTGATTATATCCACAGCATCTACTGGAGTACTCCTTCCTCATGTGGCCGTCCAGTCTTGCTAAGTGGTCTTCATGCCTAAAGCCACCTCGGCCTTGCTCCCCTTGATCTCACCAGCAAGGAAACCGTTCCCCATTTTCTTAGTTTACACTTCCGGACGGATCGGTTAAGACCCTCCTGATGAATGAATGTTTCCCTGTGCACTCAGTGTCTTTATCCTTTGTCCTGTAGGATAAAGAAAATGCTACGTCTCTTTTCAGTGTAGAAGGTTGATCCCATGATAATATTTTTAGAATCTGGAGCTCAGTGGGGCAGGCAAGGGTAGAACAGTGTAAGGGTAAATAGAAAGTAAAAGAGCAGTGATTGCCATCCACGGAGGTAGAATTCTCTCCAGTTAAAAACGGCAGCGTATTGGCTGGAAATGGGAGAGGTCAGACATTGGTTGGACTCCAAGAGGGCAGGAGAACGAGAGAGGGGTGTCGTAAGAGCGTTAATTTAATCGATGGGCAGGCTAGGGTGGGTTTCATGCCAGTTACATTTATGGTCCCATGGCTTAGAGAGCACACGAAATGATGCTCTCATTTGGTAGTTCTCACTGACCTTCCCATTTGCTTTGGTACTTGACCAACCACCAATTACATGTGATCTCTTGTCTTACTGAAACTGCTGCATAGCTGAGGCCTGTTAAATCCTTCCTTCTCTCCCTACCTCCCCTCTGCTAGATCAGGAGTAGAGTCCAGGGGATCTTTTTGATTTAACAAGTATATGAAAATTGGAGGCCAGAGGGAGTGTCAGCAGAGAAACAAAAGAAGAAAAACATTTTCTTCTGCTCTCGTTGTTAGCAAAGAGGAAAATTGTATCAGAAAGAACGGAAGTTGTAAGGAAGGATTGTATAATGGTAGGATTCATGCACCACAAATAAAGGACAACCCTGAAGTGGCACCCCACTGTCTGCCTGGTTATTCTCTACCATTTCACTCAGTTCAAATCTCATCTTGCACTATAATTATCCTGTTTATTACTTATGTGTTATATGTCTCCTCCATGGACCAGAGGATCTCTAAAGGCATGATGCATGTCCATCTCAGTTAATGCTCTAGCCTAGCAACCCCAGAAAGTGACAGGCACATCTGTATTTGGAATAGATTGTTCAGTTGCATAGATTAGTGCTGTGAAAGATCATCACCTTCTTTATCGTTTGAAACCATTCTTCTGTTATCTAGAACCCCGTGCCCCACCTCCTTTGCCCTGCCTTTCATCCCGACCCTCACCCAACCCTTCACCCTGCCTCCCAATCTAGATCTGTCTGTAAAATCAAGAGCCAGGCGTGTGTCCTGGCTTTATGAACTGACCACATGATCTTAACAGATTTGACCAATCTAACTTTAATTTCCTCACTTAATAATAATAATAATAATAATAGTAAAGAATTGTACTAGAATGATCTGTAACTCAGGCCCCTTTCAACTTGGAATTCAGCAGATAAATAAGAAAGACAGAAACTAGGCCACAGAGGAGAAGGTTGAAGGAAAGTGTTATTATCCCAGCGAGGCGGAGATTGATGAATTAGACCAGCAGTGACCTCTCTCCGCCCTACCTGTGGGCATAAATGAGCCCATTGTCCCCCAGACAAGAAAATGCACCAAATCGGTTCAGGACTAACACAGTACTGATATTCAACTTTCTCTTTACTGTATTAATAAACTTGCATTGATATAGTTTGATCCACCCTCTCACTTGCATTAGAGAATTAGAGGAAATGAAAGCAGGTTTTGCTTGCAACCTCTCGTGTTGGCTCAAGCACCAAAGAGGTGTAAACTTTATATTCATCCTAATTACTCATCTGTTCTCAACTGAATATGTAAGGAAAACAGTGACTTGGGGTTTCTTCTAAATATCTTCACTTAGGCAAAAGATTAGATCTGTTTGCTGTTTCTACTCAACGTTGTGATGTGAGGTTGTTTATTGAAGACGTTGGTGAACCCATAGCAATAACTGGAAATTGCTGTGGACAAACACAAATGTTGGTACAATGGCTGATTGATAAGTTATGGGAACAAGGAATTTGTTTTCTCCCAATGGAGGAGGCTATAGGATTCTTCAACTTTTGAGAAGTTCCAAAGCAAAAAGATAAATTTTCTCCATGTGCTGACAGGCAGAACTTTTTTTTTTTTAAAGCGTATGCCTAGTTTCTTTTGAATTCAGGTAATTATTTCCGCAAATGAGGATTCTTGCCTCAGAAAGTACCAACCCCAATTCTGTGCCTGGCATAGAGTCAGCACTAAATAAACGGTAACAATGCTTAGTATTATTGTTATTCAGAACAATTATATAAGTCCTCTTCTACTGATTGACCTCTGTGTGTGTGTGTGTGTGTGTGTGTGTTTTGGCAAGTTGTTTAACTCATTGGATCTTAGTCCCTCTATATAAGAAGGGTAAATTAACTTGAAAAAAATGTGTCGTGGTACATTCCAACTCAGGAATGCTATGACACTGACATACATGTCAAATCCTTACCCTGGTAATGCTGTCATTCATTTATTTATCTATTCATTCACATTAGCTCTGGTACAGTTAACAGACACGGGACCCTGAATTCATGATAAAATTGTAAGATAAAATTTAAAATAAGTAAAACAATCTAAGTTGTATTCATTCATGGACTAGCCAATCACAGAGAGGAATGTTTTGGCCTCAGAATGCAAGGATATGGTGAGATCCATCCCTGATGGGGGAGAGGACCAAGATTTATCCCTTTTACAGGTCAGTTTTTCTCTTCCACATTCCTGGGCCAGGTGTTTTCCTTTTCAAGCTGGCAGGCCTTCCTCCTGGGCTTTCCTCACCCTTCCCTGAGTGGCCTTGCCCGTGCAAAGTGTTTCTTCCCCAGCAATGACCATTTATACCCCACAGGGCCAGCCTCTCCCCTCCAAGTCCATAAACCTCGCCTCTGTGCGGAATCAATGCCCATTTACAGCTGCTAATGCATTTATGACAGAAGCGTCCCTGGCCATGACCTACCTGAGTCATTACACACCAATCATCAGAGGCAATTTCAAGCAGATTGACTAGTGGTCGGTGTCTTCCCCAGCGTCCAGGCAGGGGGACACGCGGCTGCCTTCACAGCCCCTGAGCAGATGGCTTGAGAACACAACCACACACCACAGCTGGTGCGGGTCTGGCTCCAGGATGGGGAACCTCTGCGTCTTGCAGGCAAAGCTGGGCTCTCTCACCTGGAGAGCTCTGCCGCAAGTACCCGCCTTTCGTTTTGGGACAGCATCCAAGCTCTCCCTGACCTTCTCTGTGCCTGTTTAAAGCTTACCGCACAAATAACTCTCCAAAGACGTCGAGGAGAGGAGGTTTACCTGTACCTGAGTCATTCTAATGTGCAGCACTGTCATAAAGCCAATTCATTTCTTTTCCTACTTCTTTGTATAACCCCTGTCCAGATGTATGGTCCAAAGCCGTGGTCATCGCGGGCTTGGGACTGGGCGTTATGATCTCTTCCCTTAAGTTTTAGCTTGAGCATTTATTTTCATGTTGCTGCGTCACTCCCTACAATCATAATTTGGTGGGTTATACAATACATCATCAGAGTGATGTTTTACTCTTTTATTATGGAATACATAGGAGGTTTCTGTTCTTTTCACTAACATCATTATTGACAGAGTTAACTCAGAAAACAGAGTTTTCCTCCTTGGGATAACTTTCTGAGGATAAATATTCCTGAGAGGAATTAGTCACTCAGAGGATTATAAGCAACTTTGTGATTTGGGATGCATTTTGCTAAGTCATTTTTTTTTTTTTTTAATGGATGGTGTTAATTTATAGCCAGCTCATTGTCTTGTGGACTTTTTACTCATAGCTGCCTGTGTTTTCTTTGCCCATGATGATGATTCAGATTATATTTAAGAGGAGCTAGACAATAGGGTTGGAAATATGAGTCAGAGAGAATCTTTATCTTGAGGGAACTCCCAGTGTAGAGGAAGAAGCCAGATTAGATGGTAACCCATTGCTCTTTGATATGACAGTGCCCTAAGGAAAAAGGAGCTTCAGAATCCAGGGATTCTGGCACCAGACGTTATATCTGAGATTAGCGTAATTCAAGAACCTTTAAGTTTGATTGATCTGAGATAAATGTCATGCTATTTCTTGACAAAGGTGTAGAGATTCTGCAGATCAGGGGATCTGATAGTTCTCCAGTCCCGTGTATCATTGTTATATATAGAAGTTCAATTATAAGAACTTGGGTAAGTGTATTGTGTGCTCAGTCTAGTTTTGTGGGCCATACATTCCAGTACATGATGAGCATTCTGTTGGTAGAAGGTCATATGAGTCAGGCATGGTTAGGCCATGTAAACTGTGAGTCTTTTGGCCCTGCATGCTCAGTAGACCCAATGGTTTCCAACTAATAGTTCAGTTAGATGCAAACAAAGGAAGCAGTGAGCCTACTAGAAAAAACACAGAGTTTAAGACAGACAAAGGTGGGGTGTGATTCCAATCCCTGCTCTCTATTTCACTACTTTGCAGACTTGAGGAAGTTACTTAACCTTCCTCAGTCCCAGTTCCCTCCGTCGTGATGGGCATGACAATAGCCACCCACAGGTTTCTCGTGAATATTAAAGAAAGGCTCCTTTTCTGCGGGGAGAAGGTTTTGTTTGGGAAAAGCCTTTGGGGTTGGAAGGCAAAGCTCTGGCAGCGATCAGTTCAACAGAAGATAGTAGCCAAAATAACACTCGGTTTTAGACGAGACCTCGCCGTGGTTCCGATGAGGAGAAGAAGAGAGGAAACAAGACACTAGGATCCGACCAGAAAGTGGGTAGAAAGCTGGTTAACTCTGTGAGGAGAGGGGTCCCAAGGAAATGGAGGCCTATCACAGAAGTTCAGTTCGCTTTGTCACAATCGCGTCCTCCACTCTGTCTGCCCCATACGCCTCCCCTCCCAAGAGTCATGTTAACCTCTTCCTTCAAAACACTTGGACTCACAATGTTTTGTGAGATTTTCATGGAAGTCACGTGAAGCGCTGAGTTCCTGCCCCGGGGCCACGCAGCGGAGAACAGGCGTCGCCCTTAGCAGTTCTGAAGATGACAGCGAACGTGTTGGAATTTGCTCACGAGCCAGGCCTTGGGCCAAGCACTTTACACGCATCGCCTCATCACATCCTCCTTATGAGCTAGTGAGATAGGTCCTGCTAATTTCTGCTGCTTTCCAGAAGAGTAAACTGACAGAGGTCGCTTGGCTTGCCTCCAGTCAAATGGCATGCAAGAAGTGACGCCGGGTGTGGACTCCAGCAGTCTCGGCTCTAGAGTTCAACTCTTGACCACTGCACTAAATTCTTTCTATATGCAGGACCCTGAATCAAAAGTACCAGTGGGACTGTACCTTTCATCAAAGAGACAGTAGCAAAAGACTTCTGGCCTCGCTGGGAATTTGAGGTTTGTGGTGCTTTAAGATCTCAGCTCACGTCTCAGTTATATTCATAACTCTACTTCTCCGAAAAGTAGATGAAGTTGATGACTGCTGTGAGTTAAAAAAAAAAATAAAAATTAGACGTTAGCTATGGAACTTTCTTTCCTCTTTCTCTCGTATTCCATGCAAAGAAACGACGAGGAACATGGAGTACTCTGCACTGTGAAAATGCCAGTTGAAACATTCTCCGTGGTTACCAGGGACTGTGCATTCAAAAGACATTCTTGCTAGTACAGGCAAAGTAGAGAGCCACCAGGAGCCACAACTCTAAGTCCTTCTGATGTCCAACGCCTGTAGCCTCAAAGTGTTTTGAAGCTCCATCAAGGTTTTAACTGGGTTGCAACTGAAGTTTTATTCTAAGAAAAAACAAACAAAGGTGAAGGACTAACAAGCAAAGAACTGAATCATGGCTTTGAGATTAGGTAAACATATTCTGTGTGTGTATAATAGTTTAATATTACCAATATGCAAATATAGTCAAATATTTTAATAAAGAGTTATGGGGATGGGGAGGTAAAGGTTATAAATATTTCATTCTAAAGTGAAAAAAGACCTCATTATTCAGAGCCCCTACCTCTGCATGGTGGTGGCTGACACAGGTTGCAAGCTTTTCCCTAAGGCTTCCTCTGCAAACATGATGTTTTGAAGAGCCTGGAGGTGCCACATCTGCACAGAGCTCCTAAGAAGCCTGTGCATCTTTGTATCCTCCTCAGCAGCTCTTGCGGTGCTGAGTTCAAAGTCACTGACAGTACTCATTGAGTCTCCTGTTCCCCCTGTGAGAACCTTGATCAGGAATGCGGTCAAAGGTTGAGGGATCAGAACTGGTGCCCCACCATTCCTGTGATCCTCTTCCTCTTCTCCTCCCCACAGGAATTGCTCTCTGATTGTATCAAGCAGGTGTCTGCAGGCATTCTTTCATTCACTCAACAAACACACATCAAATGCTCTTCTATGCCAGTCATGGTTCTAGCCTCTGGGGACACAGTGAGAAAAAAGGCAAGCAAGTTTCTAGACTTATACGGCTTCTATTCTCCAGAGGAAACAAATGTTAGACATACAGTCATACAAACAAATGTATAACTAAAATTTTATAGTAAGTACCACGAGATAAACACACAGCATAAAAGTCCGTGCCGAGTATGGTAATTTAATTGGGGGTGATCAAGGAATTGATACCGAAGCTGAGACATTCTAGGGAAAAGTCTCTGGGGGTAGGGCAAGACATTTGAGGCTTTTGAAGAATTCAAAGAAGGGGTGGTTAGAACAGAGTGCTGGAAAGGAAGCACATGATGGCATTAGAAGAGTGGGGAGGGGAACATCATCATCAAGGCTAGATTTCAGATTTTATCCTGAGTACCATGGGCAGCCATGAGAAGATCTGAAAAAGTAAGGACCATGATTATACTTGTGTCTTTAAAAATATTACTTGGCTACCGTATTGAAGAAGGCTTGGACAGAGGCAAAGGGAAGGCAAGAATAGTTAAGAGCTGTGTTGAAATAGTCTGGGAGAGAGGAATGACATTGGCTTGGAATGGGGTCATAGATATGGGGATGGAAAAAGTTCAAGGACCCTATCCATCAGCCCGCTTTTTCTTCCTTCCTTCCTTCCTTCCTTCTCTGCTTCCTTCCTTCCCTTCCTTCCTTCCTTCCTTCCTTCCCTTCCTTCTTCTTCCTTCTATCCTTCCCTTCCTTCCCACCTCCTCCTCCCTCCTTCCTTCCTTCCCCTCCCCTCCTTCCCTCTCTGCCTTCCTTCCTTCCTTCCTTCCTTCCTTCCTTCCTTCCTTTTCCTTCCTTCCTTCCTTCCTTCCTTCCTTCCCATCCATCCATCCATCCATCCGTCATCATCCTCTTTCAACATTGCACAAAATTCAACCGTTTGCTCAATTCTTTAGTGTATCACTGACCACCAGCAGTATATGGTCTGAGTCTTGTAGAAGTCACAAAGCTGTTTTTGTCTTGTGTTGTTTTTGTTTTTTTTATTTTGTTTGGTTAAATCGTTTCTTCTTCCCCTATTAAAGTTTGGACGCAGTCCTCTTGGCTCCTGAATTTCCCTTTGTTGCTGTCACTGGTTTTACCTTGGATGACACCGTTTGCTTTATATAAGTTTCTCATGCATTGAAGGCAGACATTCTTAATAGTTCTGTCACCCGTGTTACAACAGGCTGCTGAAAAGATACAGCTGATGCCTGCAGGAGATAGAGCTGTCTCAGCGGTTTGTGTAACACCAATAGGGTGTGAGATAGCAGGAAAATAATTAGTTTAGTTAGATGTAAATGGGAGACGAATGAAGACACCACTAATATGAGGATGCCTGGAAGGAGGGGTGGCTTGTTTCATTTAAGATTTGGAGAAGAATAATTGAATCAATAGCTATAAAAATGAAAGCAATATTAAGAGACTTTTATGGCAATGTATGAGTCAGGAAGAGCTAAATTCAATCAACATGTATTTAGTGAGTGCATATTATGTACCTGTCACTGTGGGAGTTATTTTACCCAGACTAAATGGGAAGATAATTACAAGACATAAATGAGACTTTACACTCTCCATTGGAAGTCAGGATTTCTGAACATATGAATCCTTTAAGCATATATTAAAAAGGTTAAGTAGCAATTGTATGCTACGTTAATAGGCAACACTGTTAGAGGTAGAAGGAATAACATTGAACATGAGACATGACTCTGACTATAGTTAACGCAGTGAATTCTGATCTACAGTTCTCTCCTTCATAAAATATATCAGAGCACAGAGTGACATTACATTTTCATACATGCACACACATGCACACACACACACACACATCACATACACAGATGCTGGTTGGGGCTCCTTAGGGCTTTGTCGATGGTATGGCAGGAAGGTGGGTGGAGAAAATGCTCTTTGGTTTTTAGGAGTCTATTATTTTAGTGAATTATCTAGAACGTTCTAGATGTTCAGTGAAGAGTAAGTCAGCATAAACCACGGCACAGACTAGAAAAGTAGATAGGTGTTGGAAAACATATAAAGCTAAATCTTCTGTTGAATATGCTCACCTGTTTCTAGAAAAGTAACAGAGCACCTACGAGTCAATATATTAGCTGTACCTTCCAAAGCATGGGCCATTCTAGTAGAGCTTGGTAGTTATTTAAAATCACATTAAAAGTAGTCATTCTATGTCATTATTGACTCCAGTGTCATGCCTTGATGTTCTCCCTGTTCTAACGCCTCTTTCCTATAGTTTATTCTTGCATATTGTTTAAAGCTGGTTTTTTGGAGGGGTTTTTTGTTTGTTTTTTGTTTTTTGTTTTTTTTTTGCATCTGATACTTCTATGTTTTTAGATTTCTCCATTTTTCATCTGATTGTTTTTATTCAGTGTCTTTTAAAATCTCTATTATAACTTCTCTTTTGTCTTATAGTCTTTTGTATCATTTGTCTACTCTTTCATTAGCTTTTCATTCTTTATTTTTCAGAGTTTCGTTTATGGAATGGTGCAGGCATGTCTTCACATTGGAAAACTCTTAAAATTTTAAATGAAAGAAAATCAGAAATTGATATAGACATTTTCTTGTATGTTGCATTAGGTTTAAATTAGGTGACCTACATTTAAATTTATATTTCACAGGCATTATAACTTGGTTTTTAAAATATATTCTATAAATGAATACTTAGAAACCTGTCAAGTTTTTCTAAGACAAAAAAATACTACATATCACTTGTCAGTTTTATGATTTATCAATTTATAGAAAAGTGATTTTTCATATCGCTAGATGATTTTCTACTTCCTCACTTGCTGGAGAAAGAGAGGAAAACCATCTTATGCTAACCATTAGAAGGACATAACTACTGAACACCCTGAGAGCTAAAGAACGATTACAGTGACATAAAATTATTTTTGAGTGGGGGAGTGGGAAACAGAATGGTAGAACTCAGTTGGATTTTTCTGGAGATGGATTTTAAACAGTTGAATAGGTTTGCCTTGATTGAAGAAGGAAATAAGAACTTGGAGAGGAAATGCAAGTATTATTTTAGGGTTATCGAGCAATACCGGCTAGCGGTGCTGAGAAAGATAAGGACATCTTGCCGGCCACTCAAGGGAAGTAGTTTTATTAAAAGTCAAATGACTATGCCAGACCAGTCATTATCTACTGAGAAATAAGATTCAACATTCCATGGATTTGGGCACTCTCATATCGAGGTGTCTGGGTTGGGTCAGGAGTTTTGCATCTAGTCTTAGTGAAATAAGACTCTAAGAGAGGTTAGGCAAATAGATTTCTCGCTTGCCAGTTCTGATTAGTAAAGGCTTCCTGTCGTTCTGTTGAGAAGAACGCATCTGAGCTCAGCAGGAGAGTGCTGTGATTGATTAGCAATGTCTTCCAGGAGAACAGGAAGGGAGAGTTCTAGCACATATGCCAAGTCTTTCTGTTCCGCCCTGGATAGAGAACGTTTTTCCTTGTATTCAGAGAGGGGGAGCTGTTTGCTTCTGGAGACCGTATCTGCTTGACTTAGTGAATGGATATTAAGATGATTTTGTTTCATATTGCCATCAAGCAAGAGGGAGCAACGTCATCCTAGAATCTCAGGAGTGATGTTGCAGTTCAGCTGGGATACCTATTAGGATTTCTAACCAAATTCCTTTTCAACGCGATGATTTAATTGTTAGGAAAAATCATTTAGGGAATACTATTTGATGGGGTTTAATCAATTTACGCTATTGGATTCTGCTGCAGATTATGCTGTCAAACACACAGAGCAGTCTGAAGGACTTGGTTCCATTAATTTCAGGGTCTGGCAACTCACGTGGAATATGATGGCTTTGAAGTTGGTGTTCTCATTTCTGAATCTGTGTAGGCCCCAGATGGAAGGTCTCTGGCACTACGTGTATCTTTCATGCATCTCCTTAAGCAGATACTTTGTCAGAGAGGAGAGCCCACAGGTAGGGAAATTGTAGAGTTGTGCTGTTGGTAAATGTATCTAGGGGGAGTGACATTTCCTTAACCAACCCTATTCATTGTAAAAAAAAATGTAGTAAATATAAACATTTTAAAAATAAATAAAAATGGAAGCTCTGTCACAAAAATGTATAACCTGCATTGTGATAGTTCACGTATCTCTCATTCCTCTATGTGCATGCATCACCTGGTTTTCCGGGAGTACAATAAGCATGAGCCATGGGTGAGGGAAGCAGAGAGCCAGGGGTGGGAGCTGATGGACAGAGGCATCCAGCCACCATCTTTGAAGCCCGCCTCTGACACTTGGCAGCTTCTTGACCTCTCAGAGCTTTGGCTTTTCTTATCTGAAAAATAGATCAACAAATCAGAAGGCTCAGTAACTTCGATCTCTCCTTTGTCCCATTTGAAGGTGAGGACACTGTGATGAAGAAATCAAGACCCACAGGTTATAAGTGTCAGAGCTGGAAAGGACCTTCAGGGCTCTTTCTAAAGCACTAATACCTCATGAGGTGCTGCACAGAGGACTGGATTTATAATGTACAAAGGGCCGGGTTTCGAGTCTAAAACTGGTGCTCCAGTTCCAGCCTCTTTACACACTGTCTGCAAGACCTTTGCCAGTTCCATACTTTCCTTGGCCTCTGTCTCCTCATCTGTGAAAGCCTCAAGATTCTCTGAAGAACTGGTATGAAAATTGACATGATAAACAATTTTTATAGCAGAATATACCATGCAGATGTAAGACAGCACCGTAAGCAAGACCAGATGTGTAGCTGCAGAAGGTCAAAGAGGACATGGAAAATCTTTTAGCCCATGAGTGAAAATGATCTACCACAAAGGATTTCAAAGCTGCTGGGAGCCAATCAGAGTTTTATCATATTCGATAATATATTCAATAAGCATCATTTATTCAATAAGTATCATTTATTTGCATTATCAATAAATGCAAATCATTGTTCCAGTTTCCTTTTGTGATTAAGGGCAGCTTACAACTCAGTCCTTATCCTAAAGTAACTTAAAATTGTACTGAGAAGAGCATTTTTCAGTGTGACCCATTTTAAAAAACCGTAAGGTTTAGCTTATTTCTTATTACTCGACACTTTCTTTCCATGGGGATATTCTAGAAATGCTTTATATTTATCTATATTATGAACTTGTGCATTTCTCAAGAAATGCACCCTCTCGCACATTAATTCCCCTTTCTCTCTCCAAAATACCAAAGTAGGAGAATACCAATATTTTCCTTCAGTATAGCATTTAGTGGCAAGAGGTGATGGCAAGTCTTGTCCCCATACCCTGCTTTCCCGACATGGATGGTTTCTGAGAAGTGACTCTGGAATGAGGAATATCAATTGCTGCCATTTTTGTGAAAAGCCACAGTTTTACCGGGGTGACCCAACCTGAAACAAACCAAAAATGTGAGCAAGTGGTAACATGAGGATGTGAAGATTCGTTGTGGGGCAAGAGTTAAAATCATAAAGAAACTGAAGCGTACAAATGGGCAAACATGAGTGATTAAGAAGTAATTCTAAAACCAAAGGGTATATTGGACACCTTGTTTCTACCTGCAGCACAACAGAGGCAGGTGTGTAAGCTAAAAGGATACATGCTACACAACAGCCTTTACCACTCACTGTTTTTTATTTTCTCTCTAATTAATAAATGCCTTAGTAAGGACTAAAGAGTTATTTGGCACCATGCATCTTTACAAGACCATATCTGCGAAAAAAAAAAATGTTTTAAAGTAATAGTAGCAGAGAACACCATAGAAAAGGGGTCCCATGTTAAGAAGAAATCTCTCTCTTTTTTTTTTAGTATCCCTATAAAGACATCCTTTGTTTCTCTGGTGGGTCAATACCCCTCGGGTACCAGTTCGACCATCAAAGGAAGATAACAGCATGCTCATCTCAGTCTCTGGGTAGCATTTTGTGAAGGGTCAGAAAAGCAAGATTTTTTATTCTCAAACTTTGTTTTTACGCTATGTGAAGTGTGGGCAGCACTTGACATGTTTATCCAGGAAGTCTACATTCCACGTGCCAGATGCCTTTGGGTAACACTATCTACCAGTGACAATAACAAGATTTCTTCATTTGCTGTTAAATACACTCTTCGATAAGTATTTTATTATCTCCACCCCCTCACTTGAATGCCTTCCCACTCCAATACACACATAGATGCTTTCTCTTTGTTCCATAATTATAAGCTTTTCAAGGGATTATATCGAGACGGCCTATCTCTTATGCCATGTTATTACTTTGACAACTTACCATGCTTTAGTCTATTAAGGTGCTATCCATGGCAATCCCAGAAGCTGTTTACTAAAAAAACCAGTCTCTAGATTCTCAAACAAAACTCCAGGATGTGCCTGGGCAGGAATCTGAACGTTAACAGTAACATTACTTGACTTTTATTAATATTAAAGTTTGAAAACCACAGCTTTGTACAGATAAAGACTAATTCTCATACAATTGAACATTAGGATCAAAAAAAAAAAAAAAAACCTTGTGAAACTTAGCCACTGGATGAAATTTAAGTTCCTGCTTTCCTTTAAAGAGTACTTCAAAGGTTAGAAATCCCCAATAGAGGATACCTGGCTATGTAATTCCAAATCCATTCCTCTTTTAAGACACAAAATAGCACTCAAGAGACCTGAAAAAGTTAATTCTCCTTTAAAGAACCAACTTTTCAAAGATGGTGACCATTATTATCATTTATGTTCATTTTTGAGAGCACAGACCATTTCCACCCCTATAGATATTTATCAAAAAGGGATGTAATGTTTGCTTTTGAAGTAGGTACTCAGTAAAGATTTTCTTCATTGAATGGTTGAGTCAAAATAACTCATCCTTATAACATAGGAGAATGAAGGAAGATACCTGGGAGGATGGTCCATAGAAACATAGCTCCAAGAGACTCGTGTAATCCCAGAATCTGGTAAAACCCAGGATTTAGGAGCCTGGGGCAGACTTAGATGATTAGACAGAAGAGTCAGGAGTGGAAGAGAATATGACTGATTTGCATGTGCATGCAGCAGAAGCCAATGGAAAAGTTAAATCCATTTATTTGTTAATATTTTAGCGAGTGCCTCCTATATGCCAGGCTCTGTGCTGCTAAGGAAGGAAGACTTCTTTGGGTGACCAGATGTCCCAGGTTTCCCAGAATGTGGGTTTTCCTGAGAGACAGAATTTCCGTACTAAAACCGTGAAAACCAGGGACGTGCCATGCAAACCAGGACGAGTCCCTCACTCGGGACTTGAAGGAGTGTTAACAAGGGTGGTGAATGTTACTAGTGCTAAGGGATCGTGGAGTAGGAGCATCTAACTATGCTTAGTGAGGAGTCAGGAATTCATTCATTAGTGGTTGTGGGAAAAGCCTTGTATCATCCACCCATGACCTAAACTATGAATAGGAGGGAGCTGGGGAAGAGGGGCATCCAGGGAGAGGGACAAGCCTCCCTGGGGAACTTGTGGCTGCCCAAGTGTGAGAAAATTCAGAAGAAAAAAAGACAAGCGGTGAATAAAAGTGTTACAAAATGAAGCTGTAGAGCTGAACGGTGTCCACTCTCTGTAGGGCCAGATCGGGCCTATTCTAGCTTCCTATGGCCGATGCAACATATGGGTTATGAGCATCATAAACCCAGGGGCTTACAACAACAAAACCTATTACTTTCCAGTTCTGGAGCTCAGGAGTGCAAACTGGATCTCACTGAGCTAAAATCAAGGTGCCAGTAGAACTGCCTTCCTTCTGGAGGCTCTAGAAGACAATCCGCTTCTTCTCCTTTTCCAGCTAGAAGCTGCCTGCATCCTTGGCTCCTGGCCATCCATCTTCCATCTTCAAAGCCAGCAATGGTGGCTTGACTCTTCTTCATAGCAAATTTCTCAGACGCTGACTCTTCTTCTGCCCTCTCTCTCCTACTTTTAAGGATTCTTACGATTACACTGACTGAACCCACCCAGATAATTCACAATACTCTTTTCATCTTAAAGTCAACTGATTAGCCACCTTAATCCCCTTTGCCATGAAACAAACTATTCACGCATTTCAGGAATTAGGATGTGGACACCTTGGGGTGGGGGAGGATGGGCATTATTCTTCCCACCACAGAACATTTTAAGGATTTTGTGCTAGATTGGGAGAGGATTTGGAAAACTAGCAAAGCCTTTCTTTGCAGTGGACTGATGGTGGCCTATTTGCATTTTAAAGCATCGGTCCCCAACCTTTTTCACACCAGAGACTTGTGCCCCTGTGAGAATCTAATGCTTGATGATCTGAGGTAGAGCTGAGGTGGTGATACGAACTCTGAGGAGTGACTGCAAAGACAGATGAAGCTTCTCTCGCTTGCCCTGCTGTGCAGCCCCGTTCCTAAAAGGCCGCAGACTGGTACCAGACCACGGTCTGGGGTTTAGGGACCCCTGTTTTAAAGGATCACCCTTGCTACAATGTGGGAATGAGGAGAACGCCTGTATGGTGGGGAGACATATTGGGAAGGTGTTATAGGGCTGCTGGTGGCAGAGAGTGATGGTCCGAACGGTAGGACTGGCAAAGTGGAGATGGACAAATGTAAATGAATTCTGGCTGTATCCCACAGGTACAACGGACGTAAATTAGAGAGATTAGATTAAGAACAAGGGAAAATCAGGAATCCCATGTTTTTCCTTATTTTGTTTATATACATATATATGTATATAAACTATAATAGTTATATGTATAACTATATATGGTTTTAATAAAGACTGCTCACTGTATGAGGGGCCAGTCTGAGACCTTGTTTTGGAAGAGATAATGAATTCAGGTTGTCTTAGGGGGTGAGGTAGATACCTCTGGACTTCAGAATGCGTGTTTCCATCTATTTCCTCCAAAGGAAATTATTCTTCCAAATGCTTTAGAGAGGTGTGTTTGGTATTTGATAAATCTGTCCTGTGCATATCTTCAAATTTGGAGATAGGAACCTTATCAGGGCTGTTACTGTTATATGCTCCTCATAGGTGAGTCTACGCTAATCACCTTGACATTTTGTATTCATTCAGTGTGAGAGGAACACTTTATTCTGCATTGATGGGGACACTTGTTTCTAATGAGAAATCTGATGAAATCAGGTGCTTTGAATACAGAACATGTGCAAACTTTCGTAGCTTTATAATTCTCCTGGTTTGTCTCTTCCTGTTAGGAAAAGGCTGTGGTTGGTTTTGATGCAAAACTCCATCTAGTAGTAATTTTATTTTCTTTACAACATTTTTTTTTATCGAATTTACAATAACACAAGAAAAGCATGCATACATGTATGTCTTGTATTTTCACAAACTCAATACACTCATGCAGTGAGCACTTAACATCAACATAGAGAACATTCTAAGAACCCCAGAAGCTTAGCTCATGCATCTACCCAGTCATTGACCCTCGCCCTGGGGGAAGCCACTATTCTGACTGTGAGAGTACAGACTAGTTTCTCCTGGTTTTGCACTGTATACAAGTGGAATCATCTGATCGTGATTTCTATCTGATAACGATTTTACTTTAAAAATCCATCAAAAGGGATAAGTGGCATTTTCCAACGTGTAGAGGCCTTGCAACTCTCGCTCTGGTTTGCGGTCTGAAACCCCTCTTCCACTCTGTTCTCATCACGAAAGATCATCTCATCAGAAATTTGAAGGAAAAATGGCCTTCTATTCTTATTCTCATTGTCTGACCTTCTTACTCTAAATGTCATTATTAACGGAGAAAACGCTGCCTATTAGGTAATCTGTGTCTTCCCCCGGCCTGGTGGTATTTCATTATTATTTAAATATGCCACCTACTGCTCTTTCTAGAACCTTCTGAATGGAGGGTCATTAATAGATTTTTTCCCCCTAAATTACACTCAGGGTTTTTAAAGCAAGATGGTCTCCAGCGAAGTTCTTTCCACATTGAAAAAGTGAAGTGGGGACTGACATAATTATCTAGATAATTCAGCTTCCTGTTATCTCTCTTGAAGTGAGATGTATTTCTCATCCCCTCTTTCCTTCCTTCTTTCATCTCTTATGGGTTATCTTTGCCAAAGAAAGGCACTCATGTTTCATGCTGCCTACAGGATCCAGCACTTTTTTTTTTTTTAAATGTGTTTTGAAGTGCAGGCTATTTTTTAAGAGGCATGTCAAACTTCTAATGCTACGTTTTAAAGCAGGACTCAACTTGTGACTGGATAAGCCATCTTTCTCAGTCATCGCAAGGGATTAATTCTGTTTCCATGCCTAAGATTCCCTTTGGCTTGAGGATTACTCTGAACCTGACTTTGTCTTCATTCTTAAGAATCACAATCCCCTGAGAATTAAAGATGCTGCTTCTAATATAATTTACTGGAGGTTTTCAGCTCATCTCTGGCTGTTACAGATGTCAACTGAGCACACTCAAATTCTGATCTTAGCAGAGTCACCTCTCGTGGGCAGCCGTAACTACTGTGAAAACAGTAACCAGTCATTCTTGATCTTTATTTCCAACACCCATGTTACCGGTGCAAAGTCCGTCTGTGTGCTCCACACTTTGAAAGGCGTCAGGGTTTGGAATACAGAAAGGTTTATTGATCAAGAAGGTGCCAACTGAGAAGATGGGAGCCCTACTCGTTCCTCAAAAAAGTACAGAGTTCAGGCTTCTCTTATGTCAAGGGAAGGGAAATGGGAGGGACCATTTTTATAAAACTCAAGCCACAACAGAATTCCTCTAACGATTAGCATGCCTACATGCAAGACAAAGCAGGAGCTGTTAGCCCCGAAGGCCAAGGAAACCACTCAAGCTTGAACAAAGTGGAGTCAGAGACAAGGAGCATTTCACTCTGCCACACCCAGTGCCAGAGAGTGGTGACATAGAATATGGAAGCCATCATCATCATCATTGGAAGACCCACTTCTCAGGCAGGCACTGCCTATCTTAAGTAATCTTTCCGAGCCTCAAGCATTCACCTGTAAAATGAGAACAATATGTGCCAACATTCAGAGTGCCATGATGATAAAATGAGATGAGACTATAAACATGTGAGAGATTCTCCTGTTTGCCTCCCTCCATGCTCCCCCTCAAGTAGACCTAGACAAGCAGATCTTGTCACACAATCCGAGTCCCAACGACGTGAAGGACACGACCCTAGGAGTGTGGATACATTGGAGAACAACACCGAGCCCATGCCCTTACTCAGTTCACACTCCGGAAGAGGGATGGAATGTGACAAGCAAGTAGATATTTATTATAATGCCAAATGGTGAGAAGGGCCACGAAGAGCACAAAGTCAGCTGAGAGGATCGAAATGGCCAGAGGCACTGTTGTAGATAGTGTCTAGAGAGTGTCAAGGAAGTCCTCTTAGAGGATGTGGTGCTTGAGCAGAGAGCAGAAATAACTTCGGAACTGAGGTTTGTCCTGAGATGGTTGATATTAATGATGTCGCGTGCTGCCTTCTCCTGTGTATCACCAGAACAACCTCGTAATGCAATTAGGCTGAGGCTACTGCTTACTGAATTAAGGGAGAGTACAAACTATCTCAACAGTCTTAGCATTGTCTTAAGGATGGGCAAAGTCCAGGTATTTATTGAGATTTAGAAACATGTTGTAGACGGGCTTTCTCATACAGAGATTTGTTTAGGATTGGGTAAAGATTATGATATTATAGCTTAGGATTGGAGGAAAGACTGAGGTGAGGATATTGGCATGAATTCAAAGAGTCTTGGGGTGGAAGTAGTTGATGCTTTCTACTGAAAAGTTGATGGGCATTTCGAGAAATTCCTGAAAACGAGCAATCATTTTAACTTCCTGGGCAAGAGTGTCCTGGAATAGTAAAGTCATGTGACAAAGACAGTAAAAGAGTAAAGTCACAGTCACGTAGTCAGTGAACAGTAGATGGTACTGGTTCTCAACCATCATCAGCATCGTCTGCTGAAGAATAGATGAAGGATATGTTGAAGGATGTTTAACGAAGGATTAGACGAAATACTTCAGTGACATATAAAGTATGAAGTGTATGGTGAATTCTATGCTTGGTACTAAAGATACAGCTGTGACACATCGGCACATTTCTTCTTTCTCATGTAGCTTATAGTCTACCCATAAAAATAAATGCTAAACAAATACTCGTGTGAATATTTAATTACAAATATGACAGATGCTGCAAAGGAAGAATGTTACTTGCTATGACAGTGTAGTCTAAAGCAGAGGGTGTTAAGGTGGTGTGGGTGTCTGGGTGTCTGGTGAAAAGCTTCTTGCATATGCATAGATGCTAGCTGGGTGGAGAAGGCAAGGGGAGGGTTGGGTGAAGGAGATTGAACTTTATCTTGAAAGCAAGGAGAAACAAAATGGCCCTGTATATCAATAAATATTATATCCCTATGTTCACACACAAATTGGCACAAGTAATATCCTAAGATACATTCACAGTACACTGTGACAGTGTTCAGAGCCATCCAAATTGACACAGTCCATCAGCAATTGCTTGGCCCATTCCGCTAACTAAACAGCAGTTGTTTTTGAAAGAAAGAGTGAATGTTGAATTAATCAGCACTGTTTAGTTCCTCGGTGACCTCCAAGAGCTCATTTGCTATGCAAAGCGTACGGAAGCTTGATGGAAGACAATTTGCCTCCCAACCTAGCCCACTCCAGATTGCAAGGAAGAAGGGAGAAGTGCCTCATAGGGTCATACCTAAAAAGCGAGATGGAGATAAACCAGCTTATTCATACCAACCGATGAATTTTTAGCTATGCTAAGTTTGGGGGCTAGGGAAGAGAGAGGAGCTGAGAGCTCTCTGAGTGAGGTTATATCTTAATGAATTGCTCTGTATAGTTTGAGGTCTTTGCTCTTTGCTTTGAGCGCTGTCGGAGACGAAGTAGTTTCGAGATAAAATATAGGGCATGCATGGGGTCAGACTGTCGAGGTTCAAATTTTAGCTCCAATGTTGAGAAGCTATGCAAACTTGGCCTTGTTTATTTAACTCCTTCTTTCCCAGTTGTCCATCTGTAAAAGAGAGGTGAAATCCATACCAGATGGTTTTTGAAGGATTAAATGAGATAACGTCAATGAAAAGCACTTAATATAGAGCCTAGAATATAGTCAATGAGCCTTATATGGCTGGCACTGCCCTCGTGTCAAGAGCGAGCTCCCTGCCCTGCTGTAGCCCTACACACGTTCATTGAGAAGGAGAACAAGGAAGTACCGACTTCAGTTGCATGGTGCAGTGAGGGCACAGGGTTGGGCAGAGGCAGATTTGCTTGTGTTTGGAAATTAAGCACTCGAAAAGGGATTCTTATCTTGAGATTTGATTCCTGATTCAGTCTCACAGCAGGTTTCTTCTTGGGAAGAATGACAGTTGTCACGGATAGCTGGTGCTAAGTCATGAACTGATGGGGTCTCCTTCAAATTCATATCTGAAGTAACCTGTATCTCTCTGAGGCTGAACCACACGCATCCTTATTTGGAGCTGAATTTTAGTCAGGCTTACAGTAGCCAAAATAAAGCAGGAAAGTGCCCTTCAGGACCCAAAGCAGATAAAACTTTCTGTTATTCCCTCCCTCGCCAGTGAGCTGAGTGCGGGATTCACTTGGCTGATAAGGATGGCGGACATATTTCCCCTTTGAAGTTTTATCAGATAAAAGTCGGGCAAAGCCATATTTACCATCCACTCTGTGTTTCAAACTCTGGATAATGGATAACAAGAAAACCTTGAAGATGTGAAAATTGTGCTGAAATAATGTACTTTGAAAACTTGAATGAGTGTGAACCAGGATGCTGGGAAAGCGACCCCATAGCATTAAAATGATGAGGATGAATTAAAAGCTCAAACTGTTTCAAATCCCTTAAAAAAAAAATCCTTAGAGAAAAAGCTCGTGGAACTCAGCATACGTCATTAACGGATGGTAAACTCTTTTGTGTAGTTGACCAGGGTAATGCTAGTCATCCTAAGACTTGAACTCCTGATCACACAGGGTGCATGTGCACTTTGATTGGGAACATGCCTTTGTCTCTAGTGGGCACGCTTGGCTGTCTTCATGAAAGCTAAGCAGAAAGTCTTGGCATCTCCCACGAGAAGAAGAAGAATGTGAGTTGTGAGCAAATTGTAGCCTTGGATATCTCCATGATTCCTACTCATTGTTTTCCAGTACTTCACGGAGGAGAATGATTAATGAGATTTCCACCCCAAAGAATTCAGAGGTTCATGGAGATAAGAAAGGGAGAGGATGTTTTATTTTCTTACCGCGAGTTCTTGTCATCCAAAGGGGATGGCACTGAGGGCAGCAGAGAGCTAGACTGCTTGAGATCTCCATGGAGAATTTGTGAGTGTCCTTCATTGACAAAACAAATGGAAAATGACTGGCTTTACTGTTAATTACATCAGTATATTCAAATATCTTTTTCAAAGTCCTTAAATTCTATGAAGTCCGAGATTCGTGAAAAGTCATGCAATTGATATTGGCTTAAATTTATCTGTGGCATATGGCCAAAACTCAGGTGTAGAATTTATACAAAACACCGTGCGGACTGGATTGTAGTCCCTGATTTTGCTCTTAAGCACTTGCTTAGATTCAATTATTTGCAGGGAATGTTTGTATAACTAAGGTGGTACTTGGATGCCAAAAATGACAGTATATACTACGTCTATACCTATATCTAGTTATAAACGGATGCTTTATAGGTGACTTTTAAAATTCCTTCTCTGTTGTTAGCACTTAAAGTATTTTTTATGCGTTCTCATATTTAATCCTCACGAACAACCCTGAGAGGTAGGTGGCATTAATTGTGTTTCATAAATGAGTTCAAATAAATTTTACAAATAAATTTGAACAGGGACCGGAGACTTTTGAAGCCCACACTTGTAATCAGCATGCTATTCTGCCTCTCTCCACAGTTGGTTGCATGGCTCCTTGTCTTCACAAGGAAATGCATGAAATGAAGACCATACATGGTGGGCACTTGGCTGGCATGTAGGAACCAAAGCCTAGTTATGATATGTCATCTTATCCCTACACCTTTTCCTATTGCCTTTCCACCCCAGTATTTGGCAAGAATTTGTGAAGCAGGAGTTTTATGACATAAGAAGGATGTAATAGAGTTGCCATCTTCCATTTGGGGAGGCAGAGTTCGAGTTTACATGAGAATTATATGCCATCTCAACAAGAGAATATTTTATGTGTACGTATAATCAGTACGCAACCATGTAATGACATGTATGCACACACATGTTTGAGTTGTACTATAAAATAGTAAATAAGTGTTATTTAGTTCAGAAATGGGAGGAAAGATGAGGACATTGCATTTATTGAAGCTTACAGAATGCCGAGTGCTATGCACACATGACTTCATTTATTTTCACAACATATCTGCAAGATACGTATTATTTCTGCCATTATACAGTTGGAAAGTACCAGAGAGATTATATAACTTGTCTAAGTTCGCAGACTTAATATATAGCAGTGTCAGCATTTGAATTAAATGGCTGTATTTACCCAAACCCACCCTCTTTCCTGCTATACTTTTCTGCCTGCCTGGCAAAGGGAGTCATTAGGATGATCTAGAAGTACTGCAGATGGATAAGGTGCAGTTGATAGATTCTTGCGGTTTTCTCCAGTCACTGTAGACCAGTGGTCCCCAGCCTTTTTGGCACCAGGGACTGGTGGTCTTATGAGGTTCTAATGCCTGATGATCTGAGGTGGAGCTGAGATGGTGATGCTAATGCTGGGGAGCGGCTGCAAATACAGATGAAGCTTCATTCTCTCGACTGCTGCTCCCCTCCTGCCCTGCGGCCAGGTTCTTAACAGGCCAAGGACCAGTACCAGTCCACAGCCTGGGGGTTGGGGACTCCTGCTGTAGACAATAAAAAGCAACCAGCTATCTCCAGGCCCAGCACTCCCTGACCTATATCCTTTGCTTTATCTTTCTCCTTACATCTGACACCATCTGGCATATTATATTAACTTATTCCCTCCCACTAGGGCATAAGTGCTGTTTAGGCAATGGCCTTCCTTCCTTCATCCCTACGTCCCTTGTGCCTAAAATGGGACTAGGCATCAAACGTGATGTTCAGTATCTCTCTGCTGAAATAATCATCACATCAGTGATTTATGACATTTATGACCGATGACCCAAACTTAGTGTTTATGTTTAATGATTCTAACTGTCCATGATCAGTCATAAAGGGAGATAACAATGAAAGTTTAGTTTGAAAAATTTCCAAAGACATTTTTTTTTTTTTTACCCCAGGAACAAAGGAGAGGGCTGTGAGCTGTGAACAGAGGAAGTAAAAACCCAAACCATCATCATCATCATCTACTTAGCCTAACCTTGATTTGGGTTACCATCGAAGTTATTGGTTACTTTTAGAAGTAATTCATACAGTGCTAAAAAAAAAAAAAATATCCTGTGTGTGTTTGGAAATAAGGTGCATTTATCATATTGAAAAAACTAAAACCCTTCGGTCCCATCCATTAACTCACAAAGCTGCAAGTTGGTGCGATACTGCCTTGCCTGTCTATTTACTATTTCCAGACAATCACAGTACAGTACAAAGCAATTTGTTTTTATATAATTTCCTTCATGCACACAAATACAACATGCATCACAGAAGAGTCAGTCATGAGCCAAAGAGAAAAAGGGATGATTTAAAGCCGGAGGAGAGTGGTTCATTTGCTTTAGGGTATGAGAAACAATTATTTCAATAGGGCCAGGGTTTCTGCAGGAAGTCAGGTGAATATAAATGCTTGTGCTGGCCTGCTGCCTTCTCTCGGACTGCTTTGCCTAAGTAACGTTTTCTTTTTAAAGGATTTCTTGTTGAGCTGTAAATGCTTTTAAAGTGAAGGCTAGATTTGCATTACATAAACCTGGGAGTGGTATTTCCATTTCTCCCCCCTTTTCCCAAAGATCATCTGTTCTAACATTGAACCACAGTGGGAAATACTGCTATTTTTATCATAAGTCCTGCATTCGCAATGCACTTGGATTTTAGCCACGTGTGAGAACCCAATCTTGAAATAAACTCCTTCTTAGCTCTATGAACACTTTTTTTTCATTCATTTTATTATTATTTGTTTTTGGAGAGGATTAGCTCATTTGCCTTTCTGGGTATATATTTTTTAAACTTCCTTTGTGTTTTACTGATAGATAGTAGGCATTTATTTGATTTCTGCAAAGTACTAAAGACCCCTTTTAAGTGTCAGGCATATGTGCTAGGAGCTATAGAGGAGGATTAGCACGGAGATGTCCTCAGGCTTACCTGACCTTGGAGAACTAGAGAAGATGGGTCCCTAATTTATTGTGTATGGGGAATTCAAAGACTTCTCCATGGTTCCTTTGAACTAAAAGGGGCTTCTATCTTATAGTTCCCTATGTTCCTGGCTTTCTTCTCTGTAGCGTCTCAGAGGCATTTGCACCCTGAATTACAAACTCTTTGCTTCACTGGTTTCCGTAAAATTCAAAGAAATCAATGTTGAGTTTAGCATATGTTGATATAGATCTGAATGGCACTAGGAGGGCTAATGTCTCATAAGACACAGTCTACATGACACATTGCTGTTCTTCAAAGTCCTCCCAGCTTTTCTCTCAGTGATGAGCCGGGTTGTGCAACTTTGCTCTTCTCGCCTTTAGTCTCATTTTCTAGAACGATAAATGCACAAGTATACAAACATCCTCTGGAAGAAAGTGGCAGAGAGATTTCGCCTTTTTTGCCATCCTCCATACTCGACCCGTCACCCATCTCCCATAAGGCCAGCCTACTTCCTACCTGTATCTTTTCTGACCTGCATTTCTTCTGTAAACGCTCAATATCTCCCACCTGTACTCCCACCTGTAGGCTCTCTCCATGCAGCAGTGAAGCTGATGCTTCCACCCCCATATCTGATAAGGTTGATGTCCCCAGTGAATAGCCTCAAAGGCTCAAGATCAAACTCCTTTCAAAGGATCAGGACATACTCCTATAAGTGACCTCTCAGGGTCCTGCCCACCTCTCCTTCCTCCTCCTTTTCTCTGTTTTCTCTGGTCTTCTTTCACTCCTTTGAAGGTACCTTGCCTCTTTCCATCACAGAGTTTTCTCACAGGCTGTTTCTGTGTCTGGAATACTTACCCTCCCCCAGCCTCCCTCATCTCTGAATCCATTTGTTTCTATAATCTGGTGGTGCATCTTCAGTGGTTAATACAATGCCTGGTACCTCGCAGGTACTCATTAACTGCCGAATGAATCAATAAGTGAATGATCAAAGCATGAGTAGAATAAAGTGAGAGTCCTAAGATTGAGGTCACCTTGAGATAGCATTGTCCATCCATGAGGTTCAATAACTCTACAGATTCATACCCAAAAAGCCATGAGATAATCACAGGTTCATATACATATGTACATTTCCTTCCTCTGATCACTGAAGGGACCTGGAAGCCATGACATCTCAGCAGCAGTGAGCACACCTGGCATCCAGGTCTTGGTTTCTAATACCATTTTCTAATAGTTGCTAAAAGAAATAGCTGATTCTAGGACTCGGACAGGAAATATACAAGGTGAACCAGAGGGTCTTATACTGCCAGAAAGTCAGGAGGTGCTCAGAAAACAAAACCCTGGTGTCATGTCAAAGAAAGAGAAGAGGGAGCCTGAAGGAGCTCCCAGGGGCCAAAATTGGAACAATGTGAGCAATGAAATAAGTAGTATTGGCTTATGACCCCAAGTATAAAATAAACATCCATGAGTTAATACTGATAAATAAACGGTCAAATAAATGAATAAACGGGGAAGAAGAAACTAATCTCCTCTGTGCAAGAACCCCAAATAATTTATGTAGATATTCCACCCTCAAAGAAGTGAATCATAACTCTCCACTCATAAGCACTGGGTGTGCACAGTGATTTTTAAAAAATAAAATAAAATAAAAGAGAACAGTATGGAAAGAGGGAGAGAACAGAGCGATGTTACGGTAGAGAAGCCTAACATACACTTCCTCAAAGGCCAGGAGATCAGACTCCCAGGTCGATTGTTTTGGATTCTTGATACAATGTGATGAAAATGGACTTGACTTCTTGGTCTTCTTCCCCAAATCCATCACCGCAGTCTAATTGTGAGAAAAACATCAGACGGATCCCAGTCGAGGGACGTTCTACGAAATACCTGAGCAGTATTCCTTATAACTGCCACGGTTTCAAAAACAAGGAGAAACTGAGAAATGGTCACAGCCAAGAGGAGCCTAAGGAGACACGATGACTGAAGATGCCATTACTGTGCTCTTTAGATGGGGTCCTGGAACAAGAGAAGGCATTCTTAAGTGGAAACCAAGGGAATTATTCCAAGTGTGGACTTTGGGTAATAATAATATGTCAGTAGAAATTCATGAATCTAACAAATGTACCGTACTAATAGAAGAGGTTAATAACAAAGGAAGTTGTTAATGCATGCAGGCTATATGGGAACTCTCTTTGCAGTTGTTCTGGAAATCTAAAACTGTCCTAAAAAATAAACTCTTCGAAAGGAGATGGGAAGCCGTGGGCCATTATTCCTCCAGCAGCCAGTGATGGATCACCCCTTCCTGGCGCCTTGGGCCAGGGCTAAACTGTGATTCAGCTCTCCGCACCTGGGGACCTCTACTTGGAGCAGCATTTAGCAAGCAATGCTCACTCTCCCCCGTCCCTGCTCACGGATTTTATTTTCCTTTGCTTCAAACAGCACTCAGCTGCCGCCACAGGCAAATATCTGGCTGCTTTGGACGCAGTTGTTCAACACACTGGGGAAAAATGAGCCTTCCTGTTGGCGGCTGGGTCCCTGAGCAAATAAACAGAAAAGAAAAATGGTGATGAGGTCCAGAGAAAGTCTGGGAGCTGGATGAGTGAGGAGTCTGTCCTCTGAGTTGAGTTTGGGGAAATCCTACCCTTTTCTCTTCCCAATTTACACTATTCTCCAGACAACAAAGGACGCCTCCCTCAGTTTATCAGCAAGCATAAGGAAAGCATTGTTGAAAACGCCCAGGAATCGAGGTTGGAAAGAGCTGTTAGAGCCTCGAGCTTCTCGCTGGTTTTTGGGTGGCCTGCATACATTCTCCATCGCATCTTGCTTTCTGAGTTCTGTCCTGGCACTTTTCCGCCCTGGCCATTTTCTGTCCTAGAAACGCACGTGGACCAAAATCGATGGTGCAAAGAACTTTCGGGATCCCAGCGGTGGTTTGGTACCAATCCGAGGTTCCATCTTTCAAAACCCTATTGAGAGTGTGAAGGTGAAGGGTGGGCTCTGGGGCTGTCTAGATTCACTTTCTCACAGTGTGACTTTGAAGAAGACATTTAACCTTGATGAACTTGATGGAGAGACTGGAGAAATACTGAAACCTGCTTCATTAGACTATGCAAAGATTAAATGCCTGAACACGTGTAAGGGCGAGACTTTACACAGTGCCTGACATCTCATAGGTTCCCAGTATGTTAGCCTCCCTGAATCAATTCTGTACACTTAAAATGTGAAACAATAATATTCATATTTCACTTCCTCTTGATGTAAGGATGTAGAGAACCATTTCCGGGCTTTGTCTTATCTTAGAGACTAGAAGTTGCCAGACTAAACATAATATTTGTAATTGAGTGGACTTAAATTTTGTTCAGATTAATAACTCACCAACCAGTTCCATAGGTAAAGATCAGGTTGAGAAGTCTCATCTTTTTCCATTATTAATAATTTGAACATTCCATTTAGTGAGCAATTATTACATGCCAGACTCTGTGCTAAGTGCTTTATGTGATTATGTCTAATCCTTCCAACAGTAGAAGGTAAATACTATTTATTCCACTAAACCTAACACCAGGGAGGTTAAGTGATGTTCCAAGCTTGCAAGGTTAATAAGAGGTGAAGGTAAGATTCAGGACAGGGCTAAGAGATTCCGGAGATATTCTCTTGATTGATATGCTCTATTGCCCGTGTTTGTTCAATAACCTAGAAAAGAGAGATAAAGGAAAGAAGGAAAGAAAGTGCTGTTTGCACATGCATGAGAAAGATTTAATACCAGAAGGCATATAGAGTTTGAAATGTGTTAGGGCAGCAAGTCTGAGCTTCTGTATTTTTCCTCTTTTCTCTCTTAGCTCTGTCAGTAGCCGTGCAAGGTGGATAGTTTGTGCTTTCTCTCAACCTGGGTCTAAGGAATCCATCTCTAATAGTAAATGTTCAGCTTTTGGCCACTCCTGGTTTTCATTAATCAGAGAAGACAGAGATTTTCAGCCACTTGAGAGGAAGATTTCCTACGACTTTTTTAACGGTATTTTTTAGGGCTAGAGTATATTCTCAGGAGGATTGAAGCCAAAACAAAAATGTTAAGTCTCTTGTTAGCCCCATCTCTTACTATTGCTTTGCCATATAATGAAAATCACTTCAACTAGAAATTATCATTCTGTTACATCCTGTGTTGTCTCTTATTTTTATTACTGGTTGCTTCTGTAAGTACGTACTTTTATAGACCTTCAGTCTTACGAATCCCTTTCAGCCCAAATGGATCCCATGTCAGGTCCACCCAGGAACTGATAACCTACTATGTGTGCCTCATGGAGTCGTTTAGATCAACACAAAGCTTTGTGGATGTTTAAAAAATATACTTGAAGCCACTTTATAGTATTTATATAAATTATAAAGCTTCATCCAGTACTTAAAGTTAACATTGGGATATTAGATCATTAATTTCATGGTATGTGATCTATGTCCTCCAAGATTTCAGAAACAACATTCTTTTAATTGTTAATTAGAGAAAGTAGTAATTATGGATCACGGGGAACAATTTTGCATATTATCAATGTGCTGCGTGTGATTATGTGAATTATTAACTCTGAATAGCATTCAGCTTAGTTCATCTCTATGGCTTTATGAACTACTCTCAGTCTGTATCTCTTTTTGTTTATAATTTTAAAAACATGACATATAGATTTCAGCCTGTACCTTGTAATGAAAATAAAAAGAAGAAAAAAAATCTTTCTTGTGGTTTTAAATAACTTTGTAGTATTTCTTTATAAATATTTTACACTGTGTACCTGCCTCAAAGATTTGCCCATAAGAGATCATGATGTACCAAAATTTTGGCAAAGAAAATTTGGACTTTTTCTTGACTGTGTAGTTAATGCTGGAACCAAAAGTTCTTATCAAATTTATTAAGATAATGTTAACATTTTGAAACAGATTGTCTACACTACATTTGGAAAAGTAAATTCAAGGGAAAAATGGATGCATTTTTAGCTTATACATCAAGTTTTTATTGTAGTTTACGTTAGACCATTTTGAAACTGGCTACTCTTCGGGTCCATAGAAATGACAGTGCCACCCAATTCCATCCAGTATTATAATGCCATGGTAACATTCCAGGACGGATGAACTATCTCTTACTTGACAAAGCCTGTAAAATAGATTATGCAGTTTCAGGAGTATTTGAAATGATCTTCCCGGATATGTGCTTGCCCATTATAGGTTTTAACAAAATTTTGCTCTGGCGTTAAGAAGCTATTCATTTGTGTTCTAAGATGAACAGGGAAAGGGCCATTTCTACTGAACAGCTTCATAGATGCCTTTACATAAACAGCAATGTAAGTGGCGCCCCCTACAGTTGAGCAGTGTAGGCTGTGGTCTCAGAGAACACACGTTTCCTTAAGTTCTTTAAGCTGAAGATGCCTATCTTTGCTTTAATGGGGGTCCTTTCACATCCTGTTGTCTTTTATTCCGCGAGGCAGATATACCTTGCGTTTACAGAGACTCTGAAAAGACCATGCAAAGCGCCGTGTCTAAAATTTTAATCTTTAGGCGCTCCTTTCAGTAAAGTATTTTCACCTTCTAATATATGGCAAATATGTAGTACTGGCAAAGTAACTGATAATCATGTCATGTTATCAGGTTATTTTCAGTCACTGAAATAGGCTCAGAAGAGATGGGACCCAGCATTGAGGAGACGAAAAACGGAGAGCAAAGATTTTGACACCCAAAGCACTGCTCAGGGGGACAAATTTGGTGAAGAGCGTGGACACAGAAGCTGAGACACAGAAAACAAGATTGAGATGGTGCCAAGAAAAGATGCGGGTCCATGGTTCTAAAAGCTGATGGATCAGAATTACCTGGAGACCTTTACAAACCACCAGCATGTACAGTTGCCCCCACTTTTCCAAACCAGTTGAATCAGAATGTCTGGGGTAGGAATACAAGCATCGTATATTTTTCAAATTTCACAAGGTGTTTCTTGTGCACTGTTAGAATTGAGGACCACTGGACAAGAGAAGCACTAAGAAAGGTAAATGAATACAGGGACCCTTTCTTTCATCATCCATCCATCCATCCATCCATCATTTAACAAACTTATTAAGAACTTCCTATGTTCTACAAGTTGAGAATATAGCTGAGAACAAAACAGACACATACTTCAGAATAATTACTCAACCATAAGAAAAGATGAAATATTGCCACTTGCAATAACATGAGTGGATCTTGAGATTATCATGCTAAGTGAAATAAGTCAGATGGAAAAAGTCGAGAACCATATGATTTTATTTATATGTGGGATACAAGACTGAAAGCAACAAATGAACAAGACAAACAAACTTGAGACTCAAAGACATGGACAATAGTTTAGTGGTTACCAGAGGGAAAGCAGGGAGGAGGGAGGTAGATAAGGGTAAAGGAGGTCAAATTTATGGGTGACAGAAGGAAATTTAACTTTGAATGTTGAACATACAATCAATAAATCTATGACATATTATGGAATTGTTACATTTGAAACCTACATAATATTATTAACCAATGTCACGCCAATAAATTTAATTTAAAAAACAGACAAAATCCCCCCTTCCCCTTTCAAGGAGCTTACATTCTACTGTACTGAATCAGACATTGATTCACTAGAAATCAAACCTGGGTCGTAATTACAACACGCAACCTTCCACCAAAAACACAGACAGAATCATTTTCATTACAGTAGCATCCTGGACCCCCAAAAGGAATTCTTGTCCCCCCGCAAAAAATCCGAAGTTTAAATTACAAAACCTTTATGTAATGGATTCATATCACCTCTATTTATGAAATTCTCTTGTTTCTAATGTCTGCTCTCCCCTCAAGTACTCCCCCACCTTCTTTTGCTTAAGTTTTCAGGATAAAACTTGTAACAAAAGGCAAAGCTTACAAGTACGATGACACTTAGGTTTCCCAAATGCTTTGGGAATTTCTATAAAATTGAATAAACATAAGGAATACATGGTCATGGGTTCCTACACTGAGAAAAGGTGCTAAATTTGTCTGATTTGAGGCCACCTGCTCACATGTCATCCGCTGGCACCATCCCACATGTTCGTGTGCCAGAACATATGAAATTGAGTTTACCTGATGTTTCCTGACAGCAGCTTTCTGTTACAACGTGCAAATTAGATTAGGTTAAGGTAGAGGGCAGAGTAAATGGATGGCTTCATAGATTGATACTAGAATAGTGGTGGCTTTAACCAGAAGGTGACTGGTTATGATCTAGCTCGGGTCACTGGTGATCACAGATTCCTGTTATTGATGCCTGTGCAGTGACCTGTGAGGAAATGGCATGGTTTATTTTTTATTGGATTTTACTGTACAGCCAGGCATCACATTGGGGGTGGGATTTCATTGACCTTTCCTCTGGAATTTGAGGAAGGAAGGTCAAGGTGTGAATAGGTGATGGAGACTACATAAGCTAATTGTCTCTTCAATGTTGCCTGGTCCCTATTCTGAATGTGTAACACATGACTAAGGTGATAAGGTTGTATAGCTGTCCCTGGGAACAGTATTTCTTGGGCGAAAGCTGACACGATCGTTTGGGTCTCTCAAGGCATGTTTGCACAGATATTCTCTCAATATGAAATGATCTAATACAGACTTGAAAACCTACCAGGATAATCTTTTTTTCTTTTTTTAAGTTCAAGGAAACTAACATTGCTCTGCCTCATTAAATAGCTCAATTGGCTTCAAAAGTGTTTTTTACTTCTATAGAAAATGCATAAATTCTCAACTTCACATGATTTGTGGAGATTATTTTTCATAATGCGGTATTTAGTTGTGTAATAAACTTTTAATAAAGCGTCTGTAGTACAATCTAATGACATCTTTTCTTAGGCTATAGTTTAATGTCATAAACAATGTGTCGAGGGAAAAATCAAATTCAGAAATTTCAACATAATATGCACAAAAACCTAAATCTTTCATAGGAAAGTAGGCTGATGATGCATAGCTCGAAACGGAAATAGCTATCGAAGGTAGAGAGTAATCTAGAGATTTTCTGAAATGTAATTAATGGGTTTATTTATTTATTTAAATGTTTCTTTTGAAATTGTCTAAGTTTTACACTACCACCATTTTTAGTGGAGTAGAGATTGTTTCTGGCAAGAATGAGTGTTACATTCTTTAAGAGAACAACAATAAAAACATCCATGAACTAAGTACCATTTTTAAAGTTTTGAAGATTAAACAGAAAAACATTTTGGGGCTTTACTGCGAGGCTAAAGGAAGAAACGAATTTCACATGAAAATCAATCGCTCTGTTCACTGACACCCAGTGACAGAAATAATAATTGTGTCCATGTAAAATCAGACCCCTTTGTTACTTTTTAATGAAGTCTTGTCTGATTCTGTGATATTTTTGGCCTAGGAAATGAAAGAGATGTTTTATTAAATGAAACTAGGTCTACATAGGTAAAATATTGGAATACATGTGTCATCTTAAAGAATACAATAAAAAGGAAATATAAAAAAAAAAATTAGAGAAACAAGAATGTAGTTCCAATAGACTTATTCTCCCAAGGAGCCTTATCTGTGCTGTCAGTGGAATAGTCGCCCGAATTTTGCATTTGAACTATGGCAGCAAGCCATTGGAAAGGAATGAAAGGTTTTGCCTACCCCCTCTGGGATCCTTATGCCACAGCGTCTGTTCTCCACCGCCGTGAGAAGTCCAAGTCTCCTTCATGAGCCAAGAAAAATAGGACCTTTTTCAAATTGCGTGGTGCTCAGATGCTGGCAGAATTCAAAAGTGCTTTCCCCAAAGGGTATAAAGCCCTTTACCTGCTTAAAGCTGGCTATTTGGTTTGCCAAGGTGAAAAGTTTTCTGATATTTTTTTCTTGCTTTTTTCCCTTCTGTCCCTTGCCTTATTTCCTCTCTCTGCGGTCTCACCTCCTCTCTCTCTGCCTCCACCCTCTCCTTCCCTTCCTTCTACCTCCCAGTGTTCACACAGTGCCACTTCAGCATCATGATTTTTAACACTCACCTTGCCGTGCGAGGCGGGCTACGGGGCCAAGGAAGCTTCTCTGTTGAGCAGATCTCGTCTATTCGCTGTTGGGCCCTGGGTGGGAACTTTCAGCTGGCCATTTTTTCCCCACAGTGTTCAAGTGAATATGCGTGCATGTACGTCTCTGTGGGCCTGTGACAGTGGACCCGTGTGTGCATGAGTGTGTGTGCATGTGTGTACACACTTTTCCATGAAGACCTTCGGTTATAGGGAAGAGCTGTGCGGTCCGAGTTCTCTTTCTGAATGTGATGTGTTTGCTCTAATCGCTGAGAAGGAATCACCCTCATGTGTCATTCCTCACCCTGAACTGCACTCTCTATCCCACAATTATCAAAGGAACTCTAAGAAATTCCTGTGGACGGACCCTTTGTTTTTCTCTTGTTTGTTGACTTAAGAGAGTGGAGCAGACGGTAAAGGGAGTGGCTGAGTGTAGCACATTCCCGTAGTAACTAGAGCAGGGTGGGGTGTAGTCCTGTCTTAACTTTCACCCAGTTCAGAGTGCCCCACTTCTGTCCAAAACCATGAGGCAAAATTTCGGTGTGGGTGTTCGACAGTGCGAGTGGAGAGCATTACCTCCTCAGATTGTAGCATCTCTCAGGGACAGGTCTTGGCAAAGGCATAGTCATCAAAATTGATGAGCCTAAAATGGGATTCACCTTTAAAAAAAAAAGAGAGATTTTGAAAAAAAAAAAAAATTAGCTTTTCTCTTACCAGTCTGGCTGTGCTATCAGAATAACAGCTATAAATTTGTCTGGTAGGGCCCTCTGTTCTTAAAATAGATAGAAGATAGATGGATGGATGGACAGATGAATGGATGGATGGATATATATGGGCTCACGCATGCATTCTTTAAGCAGATACATCTTTGCTCCTCAAGTTTCTTCGTCTCTGGGGAGTGGTAGGCATGGGGTGGATGGTATATGCAATATTTTCTTATAATATAACCCAGACAATGAGACCATCTCACCACCAATTTTTCTGGACATGTTTTGATGCAATGTTGTCCCATGGAAAGAACACAGAATTTTGAGTCACTAAAAGCTAGATTTAGATCCTGGCGCCACCACATTTTAGTGTGAATAACCTTGGTCAAGAAAGTGAACTTCAGTTTCCATGTCTGTAAAATGGAAGAAGAATTTCTCACTTGCTGGATATTTAAGAGAATTAAAGGATATCTATCTCTATCTGTAGGTAGTGCAGACATAGAATGTAGAAGGCACATTGATAGATGGGGGCTGCAGCTGCTTCTTCCACTACTACTGATTGTCTTTCTTGTTCTCACTTTCTCCTCCTCCTCTTCATGTTATTTTTTTCCACAGTACTTTTTAGAAATATAAGCCACATCCTAACTCCACTGGCTCTTTGCCCAACTTTCTCCTGGTCTCCGGCTGCCGGAGGTGGCTATTCTACCTGGAGATAGATATCTATCTTCCATAATTCTTCTTGCTTTTGGATATTGAACTATAAAGATCGTTCTACATTTATAATCTGCAGAGTTAAGATTGCAAACATTTAAATCAAAAGTCCCTTTTCATATATCTCAAATGCTATAAACATTAGGTCTCCCACCCCTTTCCCCGTGGAGATACACGAGACCGTGACGAACAACCCTGAGTTAAGTTAGAATTTAAGGATGTAAGATGGATTTGTCATCTGAGGAACAAGGTTAAGTCATCTGTATCTCCTCTACGTTGTCCTCCAAGAGGATGAACATCGCAAAAACCATTGATGCTTATGTTGGAGCACTCATAAATAACAGTAGCTTACCCTGTGCCTGATTGTGAGCACTTTAAATAAATTATTTGATCATCACAGTAACCTTAGGGAACAGGTGCTACTATTATCTCCATTTTACAGATGAGGCAACTAAGCCATAGGTAGCTCGAATGACATGTGTAAGGTTGCAGAACTAGCATGAAGTGTACCCAATAATGGACGCCAGTTTTTTTTTGACCTGCAATTTTCTGCCTCAAAGGAATATCACAGTGGCTTTCTGTAGTGCATACCAGCTATGCTGCCAGGTTGGGTTCCTCTCCCTGTGTGTGCACCATCAACGTCTTCCATAATAGATGTGCGCTCGACAATAGGATGTATTGCTTTGTGAGGCGTCTCCTGGCTTTTCCATTCTGTCCATTGGCGTGTCCCACCATTTTCCTTCCTCATTTCACAGTGGCAGCTTGTGTCTCCCAGCTGAGCTTTGGAAGTGAAAGCTGAAGTTCCATCTTAACACAAGTTATAAAGCCAAGACAGAATGAATAAAGCAGGAACACTGATGTTGACAGCTGGAACCCAGACTTGGGTTGTGTCGAATGATCAGCAGGTCCTTAGGTCACTGTAGGATCATCTCTTCCCGGATCTTCCTGCACATTTGAAATTAGGTTGTAACAAGGATTGAGGAGAGGAAACTGGGGTGTTTTGCTTTCATACAGTAGAAACCAATCCTGCATGTTCTCTGTTATCCCTTTTAGACAGATAGGATGATTGTAATAACAAAAAAGGAAATACGATGCCAGGAACAGAAAGAAAAGGCATTTTTGAAAGAATCAGAAAGACTGTTTCAACCCCCAAACCATGCCCATCTTCCTCTAGGTACTAGGGCTGCCTAAGGCTTCAACTTTGGAACACAAACCCTTGTTATTTCAGCTGAACTTTCTACCTGCAGAGTAGTTTAGGAAAGTGTCATTGTGGAGGTAGAAATAGCACCAAGTTAAGACTTACTTGTGTATTCCTTTTTGGAACATAAAAAGCAGATGGAGTGGTCCTCTCCACCCCACACAGCCTTTGGGGTAGTTTCCAGCCACTTTGGATCCTTCTTCTTCTTCTCTTTGTATGCTTAACATTCAGATTCACTGATTGTTTCTGTCCAACGATATTGATCTTCAAGTAATTACATGGATGAGGCTTGTACTGTGTACTCTGGATGATAAATATTGTAAATATCGCACAGCTAGCTGGAAACCTTTTAACCCAGGCATGCACAATGGCACCGAGGCCACCCCTGGAAGCTCAGGCTGTCCAATGTCACATGAATCTTCAGTCTGCTAGGGCAGAGCTAAGGAGTAGAGGTGGCCTGTTGGCAGATAGTAGTTTTCTGACCCAGTTATTGCCACACAGACCCAAATGCTGCATGTTCGATTTCAGATTTATTTCCTGCAATTACTTTTATGGAGCTGGTTCCTGATTTGTACCTTCTCAGTTCTCTGGGGGTACTGTACATGTCCACATCTCTTTTCAATTCATTGTATCTGCTCCTGTTCTTCCATGCTAATAGTTTCTCTGCTCTGTGATCGAAGCTTCCATTCATGTTTGTATTCTTTAGATCTTCAATTCCTGGAAAAGTTTATGTTCATCTACTTTATCACTTTGGGGGTTTTTATATGCAATGGGTTCATTCACTAATTACTCAACAAATATTTATTAATTAGTCATACATGCCAAGTCAAGATTACGCATAAGAGGCACATCAGTGGTTAAGAGAGAAAGAACCCTGGCCTTCCTTTTTAATGTTTGTAGTAGTGTAGCTTGCAGAATTTTGTTTTAAGTTAGGAAAAACCCAAACTGTTATCGAAATGAGAATTTAAAGATAAGTGTTACTCAAGTAAAACAGTGGAATACTATAGAGCGGTGAAAAGTGAACTAGTAGGTAAATATCAAATTCTAATGTTGGAAAAACCAGAAGTAGCAAAGGGGTATGTTACCACCGATATGAAATTTAAAAACATGAAAAATAAAATTGCTTCAGGAATATAGAATACATATGTGCATGCATGCATATATGTCTGTGCAAGAGGTATCTAGGAAGCTTCTAACCTGTTGGTAACATCTTATTTATTAAACTGGGTATAGAAAACACGGTGTGTGTTGTGTTATATATTATACTACTTATGTATCTTAAATATTTCATATTTATTTTTTATAAATAAAAGTTGACATCCTCTCTCCAAATTCACCCAATTTTAAAGAATTCATGAATTTTTCTCAGATCTTCTCTGCTGAATTTATTGAGTGGGAGAGTAGGAAGGTTGAATGGATTAATTGAAATAATGGAAAAGAGATTTGAAAGAAAAAGAAAGAAGTTGTTTTGAGAAAAGCCTTAGGCGTACCTCTAATCAACATGCAGCTATTAATTAGCCCTAGCATTTGGGAAAGAATGGTTAATTCAGCTGCAAGTTCTAGTTCATGTTAGTTGCTTTCTTTAGACCTAAAGTCTGCCCTTGAGGGCTGGTAGGAAAAGTCTGAGTTCACCTTTGAATTTGTATCCACTATAGCGCTTGGCACATGGAAAGTACTTAATATTCAGTTTGTCATTAAGTCAGTTAGTCTGTTACAACAACAGCAAATATTATCTCTTCTAACTTGTCAAGAAAATTGAAGCTGCTTTACCAGTTTTTTCAGCATTGAATGTAGGCTTGATTCATTCTGGACAGACATTTGTCCTGAGATCATTTAATCACTAATCTACTTAAATTAGCTGAATTTTAAGCATGGATGGGCATTATGTAGTCTTGTAATTACTCACTGGGTCATATAATCAGGGAACAAACTTGTACCCTGGAACCAATGTCTAACATCATGCAATTTGGGGTCACATCATGCTCCGACAGTTGAACAGACTGGAAGGAGTTTGTTTACGAGTTGATGGAAGGCTTTCATTTTAAATGGTTCATGCTCTGAAATACTGTTTTTACCATCTCTTTTTATTTTCTCACACAAATGAAGTGAGTAGCTATTTCTTCTCACCCTGATGTTATGAAAAGAAATACTAATTTTTAAGATGTTTGCTTTTCTTTTTTTTGGGTCTGTAATAGACCTGGTGTCTGTAGAGAAAATTTTCATAATCTTAAAACAGAAGCTTAAAACAGAAGACAAGATGCTGTGCAATGTGAGAACATGTAGAGACATCTCTCCAGCTGAAAGTGTCTATTTTCCCAGGTATTTTACAACCTGGCCAAAATATTCTCATGCAAAGGAACATTTTCCCATCCAGATCCAAGACACAGGGATTGTTATTGCCACTGGTTACCATTGTGTAGTCAGTGGTCCATAGGTGGGGTGGGGTGAAGGCAATCTGAATTATAAAATGCCTTCCTTTGAAGACAAATCAATTTTTATTCTTAATCTGTGAGCATGAGATGGGAACAAATAACTTCTGAGTGAAATAAAGATTTCTTAGGCTGTCAAGATTTATCTTATCAGTCTGAAGAGGTGGGATTCCTGTTAGCAACTGGCAGTTTTCAAAATCCATTCACCTGAGGAAGCGTGAAAACAGCCTACAGAACAAAGACTCTGAGCTACTGCCGTTCCTCTTTGCTCCTTTCTCGCATTCCCTACTTGAGGCTTTGCCAGGTCCGACTTTAAAACATCTGCAGGCCAATGGGAGTGTACATAGGGAATATCAGAAATCATTTCTTTTTGGGGGGAGGAGGCGTTTTGTGGTGCAAAATGTTGAGGTTCCATTGCTAAAACCTCGATGGAAATGTGGCATTTTTCTGTGAACTTTGCAGGTGGCCTTTACAGCAAAGTCCCCAGGTCAGTCTCCAAAGCCATTTATTGGGCACTGTTTTGCTATGTGAAAGAATTCCTTTTCCCCCATGTTAATTTCTCCTTTAACAAATAAAGCCACAGTAGACAGTTCTAGGAACAAAATGAATAAACCTGTTCAGCTTTGGGTATAGCTCTTTTTTTTTTTCCCCCCAAGGCAAAGCCAATAGAAGAGAACGTGTGTCTTTCATAGACATCTTTGGGCAGGTGATCACTTTCTGTCAGGTAGAAAATAACAAAGGTTGTGGTTTGGGCTCCTTTGAAAATGCTCTAGGAAGACCGCTGCCTAGTCTGTGCCCGTTCTGTGATGTGCAGGACCATGCCATTGCTGGATAGCCCCTTGGAAGCCAGCCAGCTCAGCCTCCTCCCCATCCAGATGGAAACCCCCAGGCTCAACTCACAGGACCCTTGATTAAGCCAAGGTCAGTCAGCTCTGGGTAGCGGCAGAGCTGGACCGAGTACCCAGAGGTTTTCAGAATCTCCACACGAATCCATTATGAACAAAATCCTCCCTACCCCTTCTCCCTCCTGTCTTCCAAATAAACAGTAAGAACACAGCCCCTTACTGGTCAGGGTCCAAGGGGAGATGGTCACACAGATGCTTTCCTGTGGTTTTCAGGACCAGCAGGTGGGCACGTGCCAAAGATGGCCCTTCCCGTGGCCTTTTTTCCCCCTGCACCCACCTCCTCTGTATTTAATGACTCTATGTCCCTATTGGAGCTCATTGATCCACTTCTGTAGGGATCCACTCCATGACTTCTGAGCAAACAAAGCCTCCTCCATTGTGAATTCTCCTTTTATGATGATCTCTCTTACAGCAATTATCCCTGTTGCAATCGTACATTGATTTCTGAGATTCCTTGAGTGGTTTCTCTTTACCACTCGGCTCCAAGTTCCATGAGCTCAGTAGCTTGGTTCTTTATATTCACTGCTGTGGCCACAGCACCTAGCCTGGCTCTTAGCAGGCAGGCGTCTTCGCTTTCTGGGGCCGTGCTAAGGAAGCACCACAGACTGGGGGTCTTAAAAACAGAAATTTATTCCCTCATAGTTCCGGTGGTCAGAAGCATGACGTAAAGTGTCTGCAGGGCCACGCTCCCTCCGACAGCTCGAGGGGAGAAGCCTCCCTTGCCTCTTCCAGCTTCTGGGAGCTGCCAGAAATCCCTGACGCTCCTTGGCTCATAGCTGCGGCACTCCGCTCTGGGCCTCAGTTGTCACATCACGTTCTCCCAGTGTCTCTTCGCTCTGTGCATGTCTCTGTGACCAAATCTCCCTCTACTTGTAAGGACATCGGTCCTTGGATAAGGGCTTAGACGAACGGTTTCGTGACCCTTGTATCAGTTTCCTTGGACAGCACTAAGAATTATTACAAACTTGGTGGCTTACAACAACAGAACTTTATTTTCTCACAGTTCTGGAGGCTATAAGTCCAAAATCAAGGAGTCGTCAGGGCCATGGTCCCTGCAAAGGCTCTCAGGGAGAGTTTTTCCTTGGCATTTTTAGATTCTCGTAGTTGTTCGGGATCTTTGGCGTTCCCTGACTCGCAAATGCCCCGCTCTAAGCTCTGCCTACATCGTCACATGGCCTTCTCCCTGTGTGTCTGTGTGTCCTCTGGCATCTTATAAGGATGTCAGTCATTGGCCAAGGGCTCACCCTAATCCAATATGATCTCATCTTAACTTGATTACATCTGTGAAGACCCAGTTTTCAAATAAGGTCACATTCTGAGGTTCTCTGTGTATGTGTGGGGGAGCACTACTCAACGCAGTACAGTAGGCCATACATTTTTGTGGAACGAATGAACAAATGCATGAATGATAGCGCCATGGACTCCAGCGCGTCTTAGCTCAGGAGAACTGAGCAGTCACGTCTGAGCAGAAGCTCGCGTGGCACGCACTCCAGCGGAGTTTGGAAGGGTCGGGGCCTGTGTTTACAGAAATGAGAAATCCTCACCGGAGTGCCTCGCCCTCTCTGAAAAGACTCCCCAAGATTGCTTTGCTGTCCTTCTCTCCTCTGCGGAGTGTTTTTAATACGTCTATTTAAATGCAAATTTTGACTTTCTGTCGGTGATCATATAAAATGTTTGGCACTAAAATTTTAATCAGGAATGTAATTTTATGTAGCGGCGGTAATGGAGTGGTCGGCCACACGGAATGGGATGAAGCACCCTGGGCGGGCGACCCCGGCCCACGCCAGCACCAGCCTCTGTGCTTCCATCGGGATCGAAAACGCTGTCTGGCTCAGAGGGGGCACGTCTCAAAGGCTCTTCATGCTCCAGGGTGTGCCCCGTGTGTTGCCCCTAATCCCGGCGCGTAATTGCCCTTTAAAATGAAAGAAGGCCATCGGGTGCTCTTCTCCCGTGTCCTCTTCTTGTTCCCAGGAGACCATGAGTGTTGAAAAGATGGCTTTACCATGTTCCAGTCTAAGGCGATGGCTCATTTATCAAGATCAGACTGGGGCTCGGGCGCCAGAGCCTCTAGTGTTTGGGGTGGTGGCTGCCAGCAGCAGATGTTTGTCGCCGCCTCAGCTCCCCGCAGTCTTCGAGCTCCATCTGCCCCAGCTCAAGCACAGCTGCCAGCACTATCCCCTCTGTCCTCGCCCATTCACCTCTAAGGGAGCCTGGGGCTCCATGCGTCTGCGCCTGTCGGGGAGAGGGCTACCCGGACCCAGCACCCCTTGGTGCCACAGTCCTCCCGACAACTCCCGGGGCAGCTTTCTGTATTTGCTTTTTGGCACATTTCAAGTGACTCCAGTTAAGGTTGTTGAGACAGGCGAGAGTTGCAATGCATCACTTTGGTCTTGGTATCCCAACCTGTCATGGCGGGAGTATCAGGAGACACACAGCTGTCTCTCAGTCGGGCCGTCTGGTGCTGTGGGAGTGTGTACACACTATCCCAATTCTAACTAAGCTATTCACTGCCGTGGGGCCTTTGCAGTGGCTGCTTCTGAGTCCTGGGGTGCACCTCCCCATTGGTCATCTGGCTCCTCATCCTTCAGTGCTCGGCGCAAATGTTACCCTCCATGATTAAAGTATATGGCCCCCACATCATGTGTGATCCGAACGTCCCCTTTACTTCCCTCATCGTCGTCATGCCATTCCGTAATCATCATGTTTATGAAACCCCTGAATGGTTCTGTGGGAAGATTGCTCTTCCTGGGGCTTACAGAAGGGTCAGGGTTGGGGCGGGGCATGCGGAAATGCAGGTAAGGGGCGAGGTTGGAATCTGTAGCATTGATCCCGTTGAGAGAAGATCGGCCCTGGAAAGGAAAGTAGCAGTGGAGAAGGAAATAAGGAGACACACATGAGCTGCGTTTAGCACAGTAGATGAGAATTGGCGATTGTGTGTTAGAGATGAGGAAGGAGGAAGACTGTGCCTAGGTTTCTAACCTGCGTATCTGAGTGGATGAGGTCACTTTTGCTGCAAATAAGGAATAGGTTTGAGGGGACAGAGGCTAAGCACACTAAGGAAATATTGAGTTTTCAGCTCCTGCAGGAGACACAGATGAGATTTGGGCATAGGTAGCTGACTGAGGGGCAGTGGTATTTGAAACCTTGGGAATTTTGAAACCATAGGAATGGAAGGTGTTCCCCTGAGAGGCTGAATGAGAAGGTGAGGTCCAAGAATTAGGGTCGCCACACCTCCCACCTTACATCTGTTCCCCCAGCATAATTGCTCATAGTACCCCCTTTCGATTTTAGTGCGTCCCAGTTTGGAAAGCAAATTATGTGACCGCCCTACCCTATCACAGAAGGCTGGGGAAATCCAGTGTTTATAGGAGGGCAGATGAAGAACCCACTAAAAAACTGAAAGAGTGAGCAAAAAAGTAGGACACCCAGGAGAGTGTCACCTCATGGATGCCCGTGGGAGAAAAATGACCAGAATAACCATCCATGTCAAACATTTCACAGAGGCGAAGTCATGGAAGGCTTTGGACCTAACCATTGGGTTTAGGTACGAGGAAGGTGTGGATGTTGTCGCAGTGATAAAGATGGACAGATTTCAGACGATGGTGGGATTGAGGAGCAAATGGAAAATTGAGAAAGTAAGTCTCGTTAAGAAAAAAAGGGGACGGCGTAGAAGAGTAGGCAGACATAGGCACGAGGGCAAAAAAAGGTCATCGCATGGAGAGACGGGAGCCTGTCTCAGTTCTGGAAAAAGGCCGGTCGAGGTCTGACGGGGAACCCTTTGGGAGAGAGTGTCTGTCTCACAGAGCAAGGTTCACGCGGGAGAGAGCCGATGTGAGAAGGGACGCATGCGAGGAGGAGAAAGAAGAACTCTTGGGTACGAGGGAGTCCACAGTCTTCCCAGCAGGGATTTGGAGAGAGTTCCTCTCCGTTGGCATTTATTTTCTCTTCTGAAGTAGGAGGCATCTGAGAGGTGGGGGAGAATGAAGATGTGAGGAAAGTAGATGGTGCTTTAAATAGCCATATGGAAAACAGGAGAAGAAATTCGTTCATCCTGGAGACTTTCACCGGGTGTCTTCTGTGCTCCAAGCCCTGGGAATCGAAGAGTAAGTAAAACGGTCAAGGTGGACTTTCATTCTCCTTGGGAAGGGGATGGCAGCCACGGTGTCGGCAGTGCTGGGCACGGCGGGAATGTTGACCCCATGCCTAGAATGGCATGGATCTGCGTGGTGCATGATTTGTTTGTTTGTTCGTTTCAGTAAAGAATAGCTCAGTAGCCATGGAGTGGACCAAGAGAAAATGGATAGCTGTAGGGTCCAGAGATGGAAACACAGAGGGGCATGTGAGCGTATGAGCCGAAGTTCTAGAGGAAGAATAGATGGTGGTTAAAGCTTGGAACCATTAAATTGGACCCGGGTGTGGAATTAAGTGCATGCTTAGGCTGTTTCTTTCTCTTTTCTTTTTCCCCCTCTGATAAACATTGCTGTAGTGAATGTCCTTGAACCAATCTCTTTGGGGGCTTATACAAGTGTTTCCCTAAAATAGATACTAAGGAGAGGAATGCTGGGTCCGAAGGAAAACACATAATAAATTTCAATAAATATTGCCAAATGGCCCGTTGCAAATGCCTTACCAGTTTGCACACCCACCAGCAGCATCTGCAAGAGCCTCTTTTCATACACCTTTGCCCACACTGGACTTATTGATCTTTCCCACTTTCGCCAGTTTGACAAGCAAACAAAAGGCCCGCACATTTTTATGTGCGTTTCAGTGATGACTTGTCATGGCGCGTCTCTTTCTGTACGCTCGCTGGGAGACTCGTGGTCTACAGTGATGATGGCAGAAATATTTTAGAGGACAGGTCAGAGAGGCGATACCTGCGAGGCTGGGGCAGTGGGCTTTGGGAAGTTATTGGAGGAAATCCGATGAGAGACAACAGGACCGAATCTAAAGTAGAAGGGATAGGTTCTAGGGAGCGAGGCGCGATGGACACGGTGACCTTTTAGGCAAGCAAGAAGAGGAGGTCAGAGCTGACAGAGGTTCGTAGCTTGGTAGCTTGAGTGACTGTACTCAACTCTTTAGCCAGGAGAGTTGATGCCAAAGGAGGTGCAGTTTGGGAGGGGTGGACGAGGGTAGTAATGAGCTCTGTCTCAGCCTCTAGACTCCATTTCCTGGATGTCAAACACTTGCATGAGTCTTCTGATCTGAGCCTGCCCCTGTTTACTTGTGAGACACAGAGCATTTTGCTTCTGTCATGGCTTTGGAGTTGTGGGGTCCTGTGTGCGAGGCCAGGCTTTGGGCCCTCATGGCCTCATCTGCCATAGCTGCCAACACTGAAACGGGGGTTGCGTTTTATGCCTACGAAAGCAGGTGGATTCCTTCAGACCTCCAAGCATTCACCTGGTCAGCTCCTGGTCTGGCGGTTTACAAGACACATGTGCAATGGCTGTCTCTCCTTTTCTGTGGCAAATTCCATGTCTGCCTGTCTGCTGCTATCTCCTAGGGCAGGGCTCTGCACACTGGTTCTGTAAAGGACCTGATAGTAAATATTTTTGGCTTGTGGGCTACAGGGTCTCTGCGGCTACTCAATCCCACCTTCGTAGCCTGAAGAGAACCACAGACCAGCCATAGAAGACATGCAAAGGGATGGGTATGTTTGTGTTCCAATAAAACTTTATTTATGACCACTGAAATTGAACTTCATATAATTTTCATATATTGTAAAATATTAATTTTCTTTTGATTTTTCTTCCCCCAACCATTTAAAATTGCAAAACCTACATTTAGACTGTGGTCCATGTAAAAACAAGCAGCATGCAGGTGGCTGGAGAGCCATAGTTTGTTGCCCCTGTCCTAAAGTGTGGCATGGTGCCTGCAACATTGTAAACATCTATTTAATGTGGGAGAAGAAAGAGAGGAAGGTATGTAGGTACATTGACCCTCCCCTCTAAAGAATGGCATGACCTTGAGACAGCTGCTCCAGCCCACTAGGCCTCAGCTACTTCATCTATGTAACGAGGAAGAGCCTGGCTTCGGTGTGAAAACAGTCACACTCCCAACCCTGTTGGTGAGTGTCCATTATTGTCCAAAGCAGGAGAAGGTGCAATAGACCTGGAGACATCAGACCCAGACAAACCAGAGTTTGAGCAGTGGCCAGCTCCTGCTTAGCTGCCGAGGCAGCGAATTCCTAGGAGTGAGCAGGAGTGTTGGACATCTGGTGCCCAAGAAGTGCGTGCAGGCTGCCCAGTGACTTGCCGACACGTGCCGGCTCATTCTTGTGCTTTCTCCAAAAGAAGCGTACATACAGGATGTATGCGTGTCACTCCCCACAATGTCGGTGAATATTCTAACAAGATCTGGCTTTATTGTTTTTAAAGTGGGGGTTTTAATGCAGCCTGGATGGAGTAGATCTCAAGTCTGAGTGATGCGAAGGCCATAGTTAAACTGAAGTTGAATCTCTTAAACTTGGCGTCATTTGCCTCTCTCTCTGTCAGACTCTGTGCCGGATGGGAGACTTGGTCGCAATGTGTCTTTTCTTTGTGTCCTGAGGCCATCTGTAAAGTGATGTAGGTTTCTTTTCTATCTCATATCCTTTATTTGGTAAAGACCAGATCAACTCAAATACCGCACATCCCTTCTAAAACCACAACACAATAGGCAAGATAAGTTACAAGTATAAGACATTGCTGTGGGGGTGGAATGGATTACGTTTTTGTTGTTGTTGTTTTTTGTTTTGTTTTTAAACAGAATGAGTCCTATATGGTATGAGGATTTTAAGGAAAAGATTTCTTATTCTCTACAGTACCTTTACTGCTATTGCTCTCTTTCTGCCCCAAAATGTTCTGTTCTGTTTCCCCGCCATTCATCCCTTGATTGGTTTTGCTTTTCTTCTTCTAAGATGTTGCTAAATTTGCTTGTAAAGTTTTGTTTATTCATCGGCGCTCAGTTGAAAGGTGCTGGATCATTAATCTAACGATTCAAGGTTAACCATGCTTTATGCTGAAATTGCCTTTTATGGAACAGATTTCAAGGTTTTGCAAGACTTGAGTGCTACCTCATTTTTGACATTTCAGCAATGAATCCTGTTTGAAATGTGATTTGAATTCAATCATCGTCTTATTTGTGGAGGAAGATAAAAATAATATACAAATATTGCAGTAAATTGCGGTCTTCCTGCCCCCATCACGCATTTCGATTCGGCTAGGCTTTGCCAGGGCGGTACTAAGCAATGTCATTTCTGCTTTATCTCTGTCTTCCATATATATATATATATATATATATATATATATATATATATATATATATATATATGTATATATGTGTTTTTCCCTCCCAGAATGCTTACACCTGTTTTCTTTATATCTTACATGAGCTGTACAGGGCTTCTCAAGAGTGTAGGTTGAAGAAGAAATGGAACTCACATGATTATTCCTTTGCCTTCTAGTAGAGGTCATCTAATTCATCTAGTTATGCAATCACAGAATTCTTCCTCTGAAGGAACAAATGAAGAATTTAATCTTCCAGGCCGCTCTGTAAACGTGTGAACAACTTTGTAAGTGGCTCCGTCTCCTAGTGTTTGGATGTGGCATTTTAATTAAAGACCGAGGCAGCAAGCTTTGCTGTTTCTTATGATGGGAGGCAGCCTCCAGTTTCTGCCTCCGTGGAGATCTGACTCAGCCCATGCCCCGGATGCTTGCTTCCTAATCGGAGTGCCCTCCCATCAGAACAAGCCTGCAGGCAGCCCCTTAATAAACTCATACCAGAGAAGAAACTATTTCTGTATAAATTATAGCCATATCTGAGTTCGTTTTACTTACCTTCTTTCCTGTGTATTTTCTGTAAATTCTCTGCCTCTCTCTTCATCAGAGCCTGCCCTTCCTAAGTTTCTCAAACTCACATTTACTCTAAAGTGTTAATGGATTGATTATGCTCAACCTCACCGTGGAGATTCTCATGGGAAGATGCTAACAGTGTGGACAAGACCAAGCCTGTAAAGCCTGCTGGGCCCTGGCTTTCTACAACTCAGAACAGTGTTCACAGGGTTAAGGACATGGGTCTGGGTTCAGATCCTGACTCCGCCACATACCAGCTGAGCTCATTTTGTTACCTTTTTGCCCTCGTTTCCCTAGCCTTAAAACGGGCTCGAAACCCACTTTGTAACGCTGTTGTGAGAACTCAAGGTGTCAATGCACACGGGGTGCTCAGTGCTGTGACCGGAGCATCGCACATTCTCAGTTATTAGCAACAAGCCAGACAAACCATTTCCTTGCTGTAAAATTTCAAATTCTAGTGCCAGGTGGCTGACATGCTCGTTTTGGGAAGAGTACGCCCATGAGATCTTCGTATGGGATAGTCTCCCACAACAACCGTGCAATTCCATTCAGGAACTCATTTCTGGACTTTATCTGGCTGGCGTGTTCTCATGATCATGTGATCATAGGTGAGATTTACTGCAGCCCAATTTGGGTAGAACACTGGGCGGGCAAACCAACACCCATAGGGGTAATTCCTTTACTCTCGTGTAGGCCTTTCCTTAACTACTGAGATTATTTCCTACTGTCAGTTCATCTCCCCTTCATGTGTATGAACACGAGGGAGTCCAAGTCCTTCTTTATTCGTTCAACTAAAAATTAATGAACATCTACTTAGTCCCAAGGTGGGGATATACCAAACACAATTCTTGCACTTACGGAGCTTATATTCTAGTGGGAAGGATAAAAAAGCAACAAATACATGGACAAGCAAATGATCACAAGACGTGAAATGTATGTGAAAGAAACTAAGGCATCACGAAGAGAGACACAAGAAGTTCTTTCGTTATCTTCTGTTCCTAAAATAGTGTCTGACACATAATAGGTCCTCAGAAATAAACATTCAAGGGAGATGGGGCATTTTAGTTAGGGAAGCCCAAAAAGTTCTCTGAGGAGCAGATATTTCAACAGCTAACTAAAGAGCTATTCATGAGAAGATGGAGGGGCCAGACTGAGGATGTGGAGGAAGGCGTTGCTGATGATGAGAAGAGCAGAGAGCTGGAAACAACTTGGATTGTTTGAGAAAAAGCAGAATAAAAAGTCTGTGTGATTGAAGAGGGCCAAGAGAAGAGTCATGGTGGGGAAAACTGCCCAGAGATGACGCTCAGAAAATACCCAGGGACCACATCATGGGGCAAATAGTTAGCTTTTGGACAGGAACTCAGCCTTGACTTGAACTGCAAAGAAAAGTGATATAAGGCTTGGCAGAGTCGTTCAGGACCACCCACGGTCGGAGCCTTTTAAGATTAGTGACCCTGAAGGATGACCACTTGGTCTTAAGAATAAGGAGCTTCTGTAAGTTCAACCATTGGCTTTTTACTACAGCCTTAATCACAGAGCTCACATCCTGGAAGGATCCATACACCTAATTTTCAATGGGGTGACAGAAGTTAGGAGGCACACCGTCTCTGTGCTATTGTGGAATCCACTCAGAGCACCATGCGCCTGTTATTCTCATGGGCACATTGCTGTCACCGTGCAAATAGACTTCCTTTTACACTTCTTGAATTGTAAGATGTAAGTCTTGCTTGTTAGAGAAGATCCATCGCAGATATAGGAGGACTCGATTAGGAAAAAAAAAACTTTTTAAAGTGAAAGGTCTAAAACATAAAGCCATTAACATCAACTTAAACTCAAGACATTTGGGATGACAGATCCGCTTACAGGCTCATAAAACAGCCACCAGCTCAAGGTTACATGAAACAAAGAAAATATCAGACATTACTCGGCTGTTTTAAGCTGCCTGATTATCGTATTATTAACCTCACTGCACTTGGCATTCTGCTGTCCCGCAAAGTAAGTTATGTTTGTTGCTGGAGTCCGTGGTGGGCATCTGACAGTTTTGTAGCCCAGAATTCACTCCCACTAGTTCTATAAGAGTGCCCAGGGGTTTCTCCCCGACCACTGTGACTCCTGTTAGAGCTCCCACTGTCTCAGTCTCTAAGGAGGAGGTGCATAATTTACACCTGGCCAATCAAAACGGAATATATACCACTCACCATGACTGCTCAAAGCTGAGCATGTGAGTCCATTAGAACCAGTGACATGAAGTCTGTGGGATTTAAAAAATTTTTCTTGAACTTGAAAGGATGTAAGTCTGACGCTGCTTGCAGCCACCTGGGCACCATGTGGAACTTAAGAATAAAACTCACATTTCTGGAGATCAGGGAAGAGAATGAGACAAAGAAGAACCAGCCCCAATGACATATTAAAAAGTCCCCAGCCGAGCCTGAATTCCTCTACATCTTGAGCTATTCAACTACCGGAACTAGGAAATTTCCCCTTTATTTATGTATTTATTTCTCCTCTTAAGCCAGTTTGGCTTTGCATCATTTGCCAGTTGCAGCCAGATGCATTTTCACTTTTGCGGGTGCTCATTATTAGCACTCTCAGATCACAAGGCGAACTCAGGATGCCCATACTGGAGTCGTTTGGATGAAGGACTGCCTTTTTCATTCTTTTCTGTTCCTGTGTGCACTGGCAGGGAAAAGGAGAGAGTGATGAAAGACCACAGACAAATGCACGCAGGGCTCGGCAGAGAGGGCGCGTGTATCGTCATTGCAGACTGTACACCAGTGGGTCGTCACCTTATATCCTTTGCTTGTTGTTTAAAAGACTTTTCCATCATTGAACCACATCTTTCTCTTTTTTTCCTTGATCGTGCTGAAGAAAATGAGATTATTAAGTACATCATCATGAAAGCAAGCACCTGGCTTTTGAAATATTAGATTTCTTCACTTCCATCCCCTCTGTGGCTCTATTCCCATAACTTTAAAATGAAGGCCCACTTAGTCCAATTATGCTTCTAAGAACCTGTGATGTTTTGATCTTGGATTCTTCTCTCTAGGCTATGGTATGAGGGTGGTGTATTAACATGCATCTAAAATCGAATGACAAAAGTAAACATGAGGTAGATTTTCCTCTGTGCTAATCAATGATGTCCCTCCTACTCAAAAATTCCGCTCGGGTTACAGCTGCCAGACAAATGAACGAGGGCCAGAAGGCACAGGGACACAATGACGTGAGGCCGCACCCAGGAGAAATCAGGCTATAGACCAGTAAGGCTCGTAATGAAAATTGATGCTGCCTTCTCAAGCTTTGGGATCCTGGGATTGCAGCTCTTCAGGCGACTTACACGTACTGTCATCTAAGTCACCATCTTAAACGTTTCTGGCAGGAATGCCACACTGCTGGTGAAACTTCACCAACAGATGACTCGTGACCCATCTGGAAGGCCCTGGAAAGGTGTGCCAGGTGAAGCTGCTTTAGGTCAGGACCCCGTCTTCTCACGGTTGTGAAAGGAAGGACGCGTGGGCAAAGCCCCAGCCGGAAGTATCGTCTATCCCGTTGCTCTCTAAGTGGACACTGATCCATGACGGTCATGTGCTGGTTACGGGCAGATGCGTCCCAAGACATGTGTCATTAGGGAATTTTTAACATTGTGGGGACATCATAGAACGCACTTACTCATACCTACCTAGGTGGCATAGCCTCCTGCCGTAGTTGTCTGTGCTCTACTTTTATGTGGCTGGCAGTGCAATAGGTTTGTTTACACCGGCCTCACCACAAACGTGAGTGATGTGTTGTGCTAAGACGTGACGACAGCTGCAGTGTCACTAGGCGATAGGAATTTTTCAGCTCTCCTATAACCTTGTGAGACCGCTGCTGTATACGTGGTCTTCGGTGGACTGAAACATCGTTATGCAGTGGTGCATGGCAGTAATTAGAAGGTCTGCTGTAACTGTTGACTCCTTATGCATGTGTTACATTAGTGTTCTTATGTATGCATATGCATTAGATATATTTACCTATCTTACCCAAGTCTTTCCACTTAGCTCTTAGAGGTGCCTTGCTAATTATTTTCTGGCTCAGAGGTGGAGAGCCACAATCTGCCCTCCCCCCAGATTCTGAACTTGAGTGAACTTGTGGTGATAACATTGACCCAAGGGGCAGTACAGGGACCTACTGTTTTACTTGGAGCAAATTATTTATTAGTACATCTATTAAGTCTTTAAAGATGTATTGAATAACTGAAATATGCCAGGCACTGTGTTAGTCTCTGGGAATAAAATAGAAAACAAAACAGAAAGGTCTCTGCCCTCACGGAACTTACAATTTACCGAGCGACTGAAAAAAACAGGTGGTTGCAATTTAAATTATGATTTAAATGAGACAAAAATAAACTATGGATTAAAATTAGTTAATGTAAGTGGCTAGGTAGGTCCTCAAGCTTGGTTGGTGCAAGATGGCTTTAACAAAGAGAGAAACTTTAAGCCGAAACATGCCCAATAAAGAGGAAGTACATATAAACATCAGGGAGAAGCATTTCAAGCCCAAGGAACAATGAGCACAGAGTCCCTCTGGTGAAAACAAGCTTGAAGAGGTACAGAACCAGGGATGAGCCAATACAGTCGGCTTTTCGTGGATGATAAAGAGAGTGGCATGAGATGAAGCTGGAGAGGCGATGGGCAGTAGATCTCATGCAGCAGGCTTTCTTAGCATTGGGACTGTTGACATTTGAGGCTGGATCATTCTTTGTTGTGGGGCCGTCCTGTGCACTACAGGATGTTTAGCAGCCTCTCTGGCCTCTACCCACTAGACACCAGCACACTGTGCCCCTCCAGTTTTGACAACCGAAACTCTTCCTAGACATTGCCACATGTCCCCTCCAGGATCGACAAGATTTCCCTGGGTCGAGAACCACTGAAGTTGGGTTTGCGAGCCTGCAAAAAATGTCCGTTTTATTCTGGGTTTTCTGGAAAAGTACTGAACCTTTTAAACAGAGGAATATCATGATTCAATTTACATTTTTAAAAGATCATTCTGTCTGTTATGAACCAATGGATAGTCGGAGGGTGAAAGTGGAAAGAAAAAAAAAAAATCAACACCCCAGAGAGAGATTACAATGCCATGATGGAAGGTGATAACCATGAAAACAAAGTCCTGTGGGCAGGTGTGTTTGGGGGAAAGTTAGCAGCAGGTATTTATGGGCTAGATGGACCGGACAGGCAAGGAGGGAACAAGAAGATAAAAGAAAATTCCTGGATCCTCAAATAACAAATAGTATACCTCGCCCACCCCCGAAGCACTCCCACCGAAGTCAGGAAAAACAAACATATACTGCTCTCATTGCAATGTGCTCTAATAACCACACGTACAAAACGGGGCAGCATTAAAGAGAGAGTGAATGATTCTTTCAGCCAAAGTCATGGGAGCTTGCCCAGAGGCTGTGAAACTTGTTTGAAGAATAAGTAGGATTTTTCTAAGTGGAGAAGGAGCTTGGATTCCTGGTCTACAAAAAGAAGAGGAAGAATAGGAGGTCACTGTTCTCCATTATTTCACACTGTTGTCGAGGAAAGTTGGAGGAAGCTCACCCTGGAGTCCCACTATGTCTTTGTCCTCCCGTTTATCTTTGAAAAGACTGTTTTCTGAATTCGTGGGCACAAGTAGCTGTTTGATGGTTAGACGTAAGTGTTTAAGATGTTTCGCAAGTGTTTTTGTTTAAAAGAAGATACCGAGTCTTATTTTGCTTTTATTGAATTTCAGAAGAAGCGTTATGTTGCAAGAAGAATACTTACACAGTATTTCTAGATCATTGTCTGGTTTCTAGATAGGAGAGTATCTCAAGTACATCAAATTCTATAGTTTTATAATAGTAACATGTTTTTACTAAGAAATGAAGCGGTAACAAATTTTAGATTGTTCATTTGAACCTCAGGAGCAACAATGATTCCTTCCATTTGTGTAAATACAAAGATATAAAGTTAAAGCTAAATCTCATCATATTCTATGCTGCCAAAAAGGCAAAATGTATGGTCTTGATAGAATATGGTAATCTCTCCTTTGCTCCATGCCCAGCGAGCGCTGTGGATCATTCCCCTGGGGACTCACAGACCCCCCCTAATGGGATGCAGACAATGACTTAGAGTAGATGGCGTTTCATAAATACTTGGGGGCACTCCAGATTGGAACCTTGAGAACTAGATGGTATGTTAAATTCCCTCCTTCCTTTGCAGCGATTAAAAAACATCTCTCAAATTGACAAGAAAATTGGATAATAAATTAATCATTTACAGTTTAGTAAACATATGCACAATTGAAGTTACACGTCATGGGTGTATTTTTATCAGATGGAGCAGCAACTGAGGGATAAAACATTTGGCCCACCGTCTTCTGCCATGGAAGAACGATAGACTGACGTCTTTCGTAATTGCTTGTTTCAAGACACCCACTAAATCAGGCAAGCAGCTCCTGTCTTTTGTCTTTAAGGGAAGTTGGGCAGCAGACGGGGATACAACCAAGTGGGGACATGAGAATAAATTGAGCACTTGGACTCCCCTGTATTTGAAATTTATGTTTGGGAGGTTTTAGCACCGAATATAGCCAAATGCTGTTTGTTTTCTGAGTAGTGGGGCTGGTCTGAATTTTACTCTACCATATGTAGATGCAGAAAATCAACTTAAATGATTTTGAGTATCCAGTCACCAGAGTTTTGAGAAATTCAATCACAGCTGATTATGCGGGCTGGGGATAGACTGCCACCCTCCATGTATTACATAGACATTCGTCGGTGGGCTTTAGGAATACTTGGTACATAGGGAAGGACCGTTGGTTTATGGGACCTCATGGGTGTCACAAGGATGCTCATTATTCAAACCTGCCCAGTCCACTTGGAAAGAGACAGCTCTGCTAATTCTGTGCCACACCTTGACACTCAGCACCCCGTAACCAAACCCTTGAGGACCCACCAAAAGTCCCACACCCTTCTCAGTTTCCTTTCAGTCTCAGGAAATCTCTGCTGCCCCAGAATTCACTGCTTCTGCCAATCTCCCTTCATTTGTCTCCTGCCTTCTTCTCCTACTTTCTTACCATCCCACATCTTCTCTGCTCACTGTTTCTTTGGACACACAACATTGTCTTCTTTCCGGGGTTCGAGGAAGGAAACGGCTGCATTTACCTAACTGACCATGTTATGCTGTGGTCCAGATGCTTTATAGGTAAGGTTTGGAGAGTTAAAGAGGTTTCATTTGAATGACTATGCCAGGAAACTGGCTTCGCTGCAACTCTCCCAGGCAACCTGGGAATTATGGTCACCTTATGGAAGGAAGGAAGAAAAAAGTAGGAAAAGTAGCCTGTTATGTGTCCAATAAGAATCTCGAGAAAGTACTTCATTTTGGAAATTCTTTACAAGACTATACTAAAATGTCACTCCCTGTTACTAACTTGTATAGCATCATGAGATATAGACATACATGACTATGTATGTCAGATGCTCTCAACAGTGCACTTGGGTTCAGTCTGTGCTTCCATCCCCAGCCTTGAAAATATAAGATTCTGGGTTCAAATTGGGCTCAGATGTTGATTCCTTGTATGACCTTGAGCAATCTGCTTAATTTCATAATGTTTGTTTGCTCATCTGAAAACAAAAGGGAAAATGCTGATCCAAGCATATTGTAGAGATTAATTAGTTTCTGAAATGCTGAGATCAACAGATGAAAAGCTTTGAGTGGAAATTATTTTGTTTTTAAAGGAATAGTCCACGTGGGTGAATAAAAGAGAACTTACGAACTGAGTTATAGGCACTTGACTGCTGGTGGGAGTAGAGAAGAAAGACTATTGCTTCTTGCAAATAACCTTAAATTCACCCCAAAAATAGCAGTGGGAAAATTGCTTTTTTGGTGATTCTGAAAAGACGAGAAATTATGCAAAGGAAAAGAGTGAGAATAACAGGAGAATATGTGCAGTTAAGACACATTTCAAAGTAACTTTCTTGGATAAACAACTAGGCACCAAAAAAAAAAAAAAAAAGTTTTCTGCCAATGCTCTGTGATTAGGTCGTTAGCCAAATGCTTATAAACCATAATGGCTCAGCCAAGATCCCCCAAAGAAGCCTCATGGCCCATATGTCCTTAGTGGGAAGATAAGGATAGGAATAAGAAACTATCCGTTTAAAAGTTCCACAACTATTTATCCTAACAAGGTAACTAGCACTTCAAGTGTGTCACTATTTAAAAGCAAATTTACTCTTTCTACGTTTGGTCTTTACTCAGATATTATTGTTGTCCCTGATGTACACATGGAGAAATGTGAATTAGGAAAATTAAATGACCAATCAATAGCCATTTGATTAGTTAAGTGGTACAGGCAGTATTCTGACTGCTGACTTCTGACTCAAAAGATTCTGATCATTCCACTATAATGCAAAAGTCTACTAAGGATGTGTTGACTTCCAGATAGCATGTGGACAGGAATTATTTCCTAAGGATTGCAGAAATGGAACAAAGACAAGATAAATTTTGTTCCTAAAAATCAAATATTCTGACTCTTTAATGCAGTTTCATCATAGAAATAGTGGTAAACGACAACCAAGTAGAATTTAAAAATTTGTCTCTCATGTCAAGTGAAAACAAATTTGTTATATTTCTCCTTTGTCTTTTATTCATGCATTTTTATAATATAACTGTGATCATGTTATTTTTAATTCTTTTAGGTACAGATTTAATGGCTCCATAACTTTCTATTTTGTGGCTATGGCATGGTTATTTAGTCTTTTCCTTATTTTTTAGAGACTTAGTGTTCTGTATCAATAAAATCAATAAAAAAATATTAACTATGAAAAGAAATAGAAAAATATAGCCTATAATCGTGAGAAAACATAGTTAACTCTGACATGAGCACGATGTTAGAATTAACAGACAAGGACTTTAAAAGAGCTATTATAAATTTAAATAGGAATTTAAAGAAATGCACAGTTATATAAAATTGAAAAATTTAGAATTAAAAATAAAATATTTGAAATGAAAGCTTTACTGGGTGGATTAACAGCAGAATGGAGATAGCAGCACAATAGGTTATTGAATTTAATATTGATTAATAATTAATATAAATTATTTAATATGAAGAAGAGAGAAAATGATTAAATTATTAACAGACGACCAGTGACCTGTGGAACAGTATCAAGTGGAATAGCCTACATGTAGTTAGAATCCTAGAAAGAGGAAAAATGAAATGATGTATAAATAATAGTTGAAATTTCCCAAATTTGGTGAAATACTTTAAAGTTAACAAATTTAAGGAGTTCAGGAAACTTTAAACAAAGTAATTGCAAAGAAACCACAATTAGTGTCATTTCCATTTTCATATCATAGTCACAGAGATAAAAGTAAAAGATAAATAAAAATTTCGAAACCAGTCAGGTAAGAAAAAGAGATACATTACCTGCAATGAGCATAGCAATTCTGATGATGGTCTTCGCATCAGAAACTAGTAAGGCAAAAAGACAATAGAATGAGTCTTTAAAAAAATAAGAAAGAAATCTGCCATCCTAGAATTCTATATCCATTAAAAATATTTTTCATAGAAGAAGATAATCTAAAGACAGTTTCAGGAAAAAAAAAAAGAGATTTCATCACCATTAAACTTCACTACAAGAAATATATAAGAGGAATCTTCATGCTGAAAGGAAATGACCCCCTTTTTTTTTTGGCGAAGTTTTCTTTATTTATTTATTTATTTATTTATTATTATGTTGACATTGGTCAACGAAATCCAGTAAGCTTCAGGTATACAACCCAATAGCAAGACATATATACACTGCCCTGTGTGTTCATTGCCCACAGCTAGACACCACCCCCTCCCCCTTCTGTGACAGAAATTTGTATATAAAGGAAGGAATGAAGAGAACTGGGTATGGTCAATAAATAGAAAAGGCTATATTATACTGTTTAAAGGAAGAATGATATCACTGTTTTGGGGATTTAAAACATAAACCCCCAAATATATGCACAAAGAATGAGAGTGTTAAAACTATATTGTTGAAAGGTTCTTACACTTGCCAAGAAGTAGAATAGTTTTAATTCTAAGTAGACCATGCTGTGTTACGGATACATTTTGAATCCTCAGAGCAACTACTTAAAATAAGACAAAGATGTTTAGTTAAAAAGATAGTAGAAGAACTAAAAAGAAATAATACAAACATCAGTTAACCCAAAAGAAAATTGAAATGGAATAATTAGAGGAACAAGAACAACAAAATAAAAGACAAATAGAAAGTAAAGAGCAAATGATAAACCTAAATTCAACTACATCAATAACTATACTAAATGTAAATGGACTAAACATTTATTAAAAGAACAAAATGGTGAGACTGGATTTAGAAAAAAGCCAACTGTATGCTGTGTACAAAGACCCACTTTACAAACAAAACATGAAAACTCATTGCATGGAGTAAAAGGACATAAAATAATATATACAGCAAGCACAGGAAAAGCCTGAGCAGCTGCATTAATATCAAACAAGTAAGTATACTTCAAGACAAGGGGTATTATCAGAAATAAAAGTAAAAATGAAAAATATTAAGTCATCAAGGAAGATATAACAATCATAAATGTTTATGCCTAATTACAGAACTTCAAATAAATGAAGCGAAAATATACAGAACAGACAAAAAAAAATTAGGAAGGTATAGATGATATTAACACTACCAACTTGACCTAATGGCATTTGTGGAATAGTATATCCAAAGCCTGTAGAATACACATCATTTTCAAGTTCACATGAAATTTCCCCAAGATAGGCCACATTTTAGGCATAAACATAATCCATTTCAAGTTTTGAAATACTATCAAGTGTATTTTCTGACAAAAATGAAACTAAATTAGGAGTCGATAATAATATATCTAGAAAAGTCCCAATGTTTTGGAAATTAAATAGCACACCTCCGAATGACTTGGATTAAAAAAGATATCACAGGGAAATTACATTTTGAACTGAATGACAGTGACAGGTAACAGAGCAAAATTTATGGGATGCAGCTAAATGACAAAAGGCATAGTCATAAAAGCTGTTTTTATTGCTTTGAATGTTACAGTAATTTAAAATTAAGAATCCAAGTTTCTACTTTAAGAACCTAGGAAAGGAGGAGGAAATTAAGTAAAAGGAAAGAAATAGTAAAGATGAATAAAATATAAAACCAAATGTCTAATAGTACCTGGTATTGGATTGAAATGAGAGATATCAGTCTGAATTTAGGCTTGTTAATTTACGTAGAGAGATCTAAAAATTTAGAGGACCTAGAATCAACGAGATTCTAGCAATCATCAGTACAGTACACGTAGCACCCAGCTCTTGGTTTCTAAATACCATTTATCACTAAAAGTAACCAGGACTCATTGGAGAAAAGGCTAATTCCTGAATTGGGGCAGGGAAATTAAGAGATGAATCTGGAACATTTTTTTTTTCCTCAGAAAGAAAGGAAAAGCTCAAAGAATAAAGGGCATGTCCAAAGGAAACCAGCTTCAAGGGACTTACAGTGATGAAATCTGGAACAATTTGAGTATCAAAATAAAAACGAGAGTAACAAATGATCATCCATTAAATTAGATAGAAATACATGAGTATCCACTGATATAAATCAATGAATAAATAAATAAGGGTGAGGTAGGAAATTTCTTCCATATGATATAAACATTAGTACGAATTTATAATCATAACTCATGTCTGTCAAGCATGACAGTACTCTCACCGACATCGGACTGTGATGTTTTTAAACCCACGCTAATGTGAAGGGCATGCAATTATGCAATAATCTTTTATTTGGATTCACAAGCCTTTTGGTAATTAGTGGAAGGCGACTTTTAGCCATATGTTTATAATTTATTTCTAACTAAAGTATAATTATTATTCAGCCATTTTGTAGCCTTTACTTACTTATTACGTGTTTCGTCTTTCATGCACAGCAGAAGCCAGCCACCCTTGCTGTTTCCAGGGTGATTCCCTTGTTCTTAGAGATTGACAGGGGAGGAACTAATCAGATGGTTTTTTAATGTATCGCCTTAGGACATAGGTCTGCCTGAAAATTCATGATCTCAATTAAAATTTTTTAATTTACAGAAGTAATTGTAAAAAAGAGAATATTAAATAATATTGATTTTTTAAAAATAGGAAATGATCATTTGGTCATCTGTTATGCTTCTAGGATCCACTTCATGTTTGTGGTGGAGATATGATTCTGTTTTACTGATGAGAAGAAAAGATACTCAGATTGGTTAAGATCTCACAGCTGGTCATGGCTGAACCAGACTAGCTTACTCTATAGAAATGTGCCACTGGTCCTATCCACTAAGCCCTTGCCTCATTCTGGGGCCAGGGAGAAAGGTGGAAGGCAAGGTAGCATGGGGGAAGACAGAAAAAAGCATTTGCTTATGAGTCCTCTCCTAAAGAAGGTGATTTGTTTATTCATTCATTCATTCATTCATTCATTCATTCCATAAATACTCCTTGAGTAGACTCCTTAACCAAAGTTAAGCTGGGAGTTTAGGAAGAACGCTGACATTCATCCCCACCCTGGTCACTGGGGCAGAATAAGCTTAGGATGCTTTGCATGAGGTAAGCCCATAGCTGATATGTGAAATCTCATGCTTTGGTATCATGTAGTAGGAGAAAATGAAATGAACATGGACATTTAGGTTAGTTCTTTCCCAAACAAAATGAAAACAAACAGAATTGTTCTCTGTTTCCTTTATTTATTTTTTTTTTTTAATGTGCTTTCATTGGAATTCAGTCTCTACCTACTGATGGTTGAAGTAGTAAATATAGTCTTTTTCTCCAGGTGGTACTCAAAGAAAAGCTAAGTACTGCTTGCTGCTTACTTAGTAGTTTTCAGTTCGTCCTTGACCTATACATTTATACTGGGTTGCTGTCCTCTGCCTCCCCTCCCTGCCATCTACACAATAGTGACAGACACACACATACACACACCCACACACATAGAAAAACACTCCTTAATTATGGATAGATTCTTTGCAGTCGAAAAGCATGATTTGAATAATATGTTATATTAAAATAATTTGCAGGTCTATACATACCTTTAGTATCAAATAGTGTTTCTTATTTCTCGGGTTTCTGCTTTCCACTGAGATTGCAACCAGTTCTCCTTGAATGTCAATTCTAGAGCCTAAAGTCTGTCCATGTGGGAAGAATGTCACGTAGGCAAGTGTAATTGTGATTGAAGCAGTGAGCCGAAACACGAAGGGGGCTAATGAAAGCTTCAGTAGACACGGTTCGCGTGGATTAATACATGGCATTTTAAAATGGTCGACCCTTGCCTTCTCAATTTTGTCTGTTTATTGGCTTGTTTGCTGATTTATTTATTTAATTTATGGCTGAGAGACTCAGGTGACGAGAGGGACAGGCGTGTTAAAAGCCCTTGCGCTGGGGTCAGGAAGAGGACCGAGGACATTAGATCTTTCACTGTCGTTGCCGGACTGGAAGCATCGGCGTCACCTGGGGGATGGCTAGAAATGCAAAATGTAGCCCCAGTTCAGATCCATGGAATCAGAATCTGCATTTTAACAAGATACCCAGTTCATTCATAAGCACAGTTATGTCTGAGAATCAACACATCAGCTTACTCTCATTATCAAAACCAAACCTCTCAGGTATTGTGAACACAAGCAATAAGGAGTGCCTTGCTTCTGCTAATCTCTCTCCAGTCTTACCGGAGATATTTCTGATGAGCTGAGTAGATTTCTAATTACTGGATCCCTAAGGATACTGCAGAGGACTCTGAAGGGTTGGGGAGATGTAGGGCTCTGTGTTCATGCTATGAACTGAATTCCCCCGCCCCCCCCCCCCAAAAAAAATTCATGGTGAAGGCCTGATGCCTAATGCGACTGTATTTAGAGATAGGGCTTTTAGTAAGTAATTAAGATTAAATGAGGTCTTAAGAGTGGGATCCTAATCTGATAGGATTGGTGGCCTCATAAGAAGAGGAGGGGAGAGAGAGGGGTGAGGGAGAGAAGGAGGGAGCAAGAGAGAGAAGTTGAGGACACAGTAAGAAGGTAGCCATCCACCTGCAGGCCAGGAAAAGAGCCCTCGCCAACACCCTGATCTCAGATTTCCAGCCTTCAGAACTGTGAGCAAATAAGATTTCTGTTGCTGAAGCCACCTAGTCTGTGGCATCTTGTATGGCAGCCTGAGCTAAGACAGTTGTTACAAACACTTACTTTTCTCCTAAAGCATCTTGGCTTCAAAAGAGCATTGTGTACGTGCGTTTCCCTGTCTGGACCCTTTCATTCTGGAGTAAGTTATTGTCATGGATTCTCGTCCTTTCTTCTCTTTATAGCAACCAGGGGTCCCAGTTTGCTTGGGACTGAGGGGTTTCTAGGAGTGTGGAGCTTTCAAGTGATAAAAGTGGGAGCAGGCCAGACAAAATGCATCCTTGTTCACCCCATCCTTTCCCCAAGTTGTTTCCTGAGCGAGAGTGTTTAGCTGTCCTCTGAGAACCAACTACACAGCCACAGAGAAGAACAAATTCCAGCAGAAGCTGACAGCACCCCGAAGGGTAACTATCAGATTAAAACTCCCCACACACCTAGACCTCATATTATTTATGCTGTGGAAGGGAGCAGCTTGGCCACCGTAGGTTAAAGGGAATTCAGAATTGACACAGTGCCCTTCAGTAGCCTTTTTCTCCATCCCAAATCTCATTTTATAACCTCAAGCTAATTCTACAGAAAGAGCCCTAAGGCCAGGCATAACTTAACTGCTAAATATTTGTGCCCGCCAAACAGAATGATTTAGAGGCTTTTCGATGAGTCCGATATTCTTCATGGTTTACTATAAATGTAAATTTTGCAGTCTACTCTATAACACAGAAACGTTCATTTCTGCAAATGCTGTTAAGACTCTTTTGATGTGTCTGTAACTTGATCGTACAAGAGCAGTTTAACATGACTTTCCTGACACTCGAGTTTTCCAGCTCTGAACAGCTCCTGACATTGCAGAGCCAAGGCTGGGCTTTCACAGTATTTTGTGGCTGTTTTGAAGATGGGTCGTGAATTCTCTGGAGAATTTGATTGGGAGAGTCGCTTAGTCATGATGAGTTAGGTTATGCTGCAGTAACAGATTGACTCCAGAATCTCAGTAGCTTCATACGACAAAGTTTTACATGTCTGATGTGGACTGTCAAGGGCTCTGCTCCAGATAGCGACTCAGGGATTCGGGCTGTGGAGACTCCACCCTCTTGTAGCTGCCTCATCTGGAACATACCATTTCCTTTATCATCAGGATTGGGGAAGAAAACCTGGAGAACCATGCACCAGCTTTTCAGTGCTTCATCCTGCAAGTGAACCTCATTGGTCAGAAGTAGTCACACGGCTCTTAACACAGAGGGTCTTGGGCTCAAGTCTCCCGCGGTCAGAAAGGGAAGGAAAATGAGAAATGGCAATGAGTAGTAATAGCTAACAACCAGGATCCAGGAGGTGCCACCCCTCTAAAAGGCAGACTGCATGCCCCAGAAGAGCAAGTTATGAATTTGGGATCCCGCCACTTTGCTCATGGGCAACTTATCAAAGCTCCGAGGAGTAGTTAGTGGGGTTTATTTCTTTAATCATGATTAATAAAACTCATATAAAATATTGGATAGGCCAGCTGCTTTTGCTGCAAAGTGTAATGGTTTAACCTACTTTCCACAGACTAAAATGGAAAGTGTACAAGGACAATGTACCACGAATGCCCAGGTCTATTTATACCTTGGATACCCACATCCTATGTGCAGGGAAGTGAAAACCCAGAGGAACAGGGGATTCGGCACTTATCTGGAAGAACACAGTCCCCTCACTTTACAGCCGATGTCGCCCACATGTGGTAGTGGAGTCTGCGGGGCTCACCATCACACGAGTCTCTCAACTCTTCCAAATGTGCTAAGGATCATACATTTGTAGGATGGCTCCACACAGCCTCATACCTTTTAGTGCAATAGGCTGCTCAGTCCTTGTAGCGCTTCTCTGAGGACCCAAAATTCTCTTTAGCCAGGCAACACCCATTAATTCTCTGCAGCCTCCTGTCTCCTGGGAAATGTAGCCTTTTAAAGCAGTTACTCCTTCAGATAATCAAACTATAGTAGCTTCTGCCTCCAGAGAAGACTTTAGACGTGTTCAGAAGCTGTGTATGCAGGGTCACACTCTGCCAAAAGAACATAAAATTTAGACAAATATGAAAGTCATTAGTGCTGTGGAGTTATTTGCTATTAAAAATGGGAAAAATTAATTTTTTCCTACAGGAGGGGAATACATAATACCTTCAGGGTTATTTGGTCATTTGGAGGTCAAGTCCATCTCTTTTCTCCATTTGCTAAACTATTTTTGGAAATTGAGTTGTTGTCCCCCCCGCTCCGTTTAAAGCACATTATTGATACTTGGCACCTCCACGGTAATAGAATTTTTAAGAGCTCATCCGATTCCTATCCTAAGCCAGATCGTGGATGGGTCTGAAAATGATGCTGTGGATTGACAATTCTACAGCACACATCATTCTGAGCATCATTCCTCTGAAAGCTGTTTGAAAGGCCATGTGGAGTTTCTGCGATGTCAGGAGCCATTCAGAGCTGGAAAACTTGAATGTCAGGAAATTCATGTTAAATTTTTCTGGTTAAAAATTTATGTTAAAAAATGATGTTAGTACAAAAGGACAGAACCATGAGTTGAAATGAACAATTGTGTGTTTATCTAATGGCTGATCCACCTACTGGTCATGTGGGCAAAACAGAACTTTTGCTTCTTTGAAATGGGAATTGTAATGCCTGCCTGGCTTGCTGACTTTACAGGGTTGCTGAGGTCCAAGTAAGGTAAACTATTTTGAGAGAGGTTTGGAAAATGGTGAGTGTTCCACAAATGCATGGCGTTATGATTGGATATCAGAGACAGGTGATGGTCGAGATTAGTGTATGGGCATAGCGGTCAGGTGTCATCCATTTGCTTGGCAAATATCTATATTATCCATATCTATATCTCTCTCTGTCTATAGCTATATTTATGTCTGTCTGTATGTCTGCACATCTCTCTCTCTCTATGTCTATACCCTTATCTGTACCTATGTCTTTATTTCTGGACCTATACTTGTGTCTATATCCATATCTACATCTACTCTATAGCATACTTTTATCTATATGTCTATATCTAATCTCTGTCTCTCTGTCTAGCTCTAGCTATATCTCTATGTCTATGTCTATATCTAGACCTATACTTATACCTGTACATTTATCTTTATTTTTATGTATATCTATGCCTATTCCTAGACAGACAGACAAAGAGAAAGCAAGACACACAGAGAAAGAAACGGACAGAGAAAGAAGAGAAAGAAGAGAGAGAGAGGGAGACAACTATATCCCACTCTAAGAAATGAGGATACAGCTCTAAACAAGCCACCACAGTTTTAACTTATAGCTCTTAGGAAAGACTTGTATTAAATAAACATATCTTGAATGAATTGCAACTGTGGTAAGTGCTATAGGAAAAGTATCTGATCAAAATAACATTCTCATCCCAGCAGGGGCCATTGGGGGACACGCAGGAAATAAAGCACCAAGTCACTGACCCTTGTGCAGTGTATGTGGCCCATGTACGTGGCTTTCGTGAGCAGATCTCTAGAAGAAAATCACTTCATTCTAGAAAGCGCCCTGGTTCAACCTTAACATAAAGCGGGGCCCTTCACAGATGTCTCATGGGGAATAAGAGGGGCACCTTAAATTACATAGTTGGCTGCATTGACTTTAGTATTTAATATTTGGGACTTGATCGTTAGTGTTTTTTAATGCACCGATGTTTCCATCGAGATGACCTCCAGCTCATAGATTAGCGGGTGTTCCTGATTCCCCCTTAACCTGACCGGGCCCTTTTCTCTTCCATCCCATTGTGGCAGGCAGACACTTCTACCTTTCAGAGTGTTTTAAAATGGAATGAATACAGTTTGAGTCTGTTCGTGAGAATCTATATGAGTGATACTCCATGCTCGGGTCCCTAAGCCAGTTTCCCTTTCCTCTCAGACATTTACAAACCTAGCCTACGCTCTGGCTTCAGCAAGTTCCCATGACAAAAGGACACAGTGTTGGGAAGTTACAATTCAGTAGAGACACAGGTGTGCTTGGGAAAATGACAGAGATCTGTGCTTTCGTTTTAATTGAATTCACCCATCCTGTCTCCATTCTCTGTCATCATACCCTCTGTTTCCTTTGTAGGTCTTATCACAATAATCATTACATGCATTTCCATGTTACTTTTTATACTATTTCTTACCCACTATCTGTAAGCACACTGAGGGTACACCATCTTCCGTTTTGTTCACTGGTGCATACTCACAGCCTGGCGCAGATCGGCTCTCCATTACCATTTGTGGTTCGACTAAATGAATGAATTCCCAGGTGTCTCACCATGTACTTTTTCAAATACAAACATTTGGCAACAGCTATAAACCTTAACAAGCCCTTTGAAACTAGAAATCCTTAAATGGATTTTCTGTTTAAAAATGAAGATCCACATGAGTACTAATTAAACGAGTCTGTTCAATTGTGCACTTTTCAGTATATGTTTTACCTCGATAAAAATTGTTCTTTTAAAACCTAAGACACACAACTTAAAATATCCTGCAAAATGTTAAAAAAAAAAAAAGGCGGAGAATTTGAATGAACAAAATACTGCCATCTCCAAACAATTATTTTTGAGGAAGGAGGCAAAGATTTCAGCTAGAATTTATCTAGCTACAAACCACTGTCTTAAGCCAGTAAGGAATTTATATTCTTTAGAAGCTGAGGGAAAATCAGATTCCACAAGCGACCCTTCCCTTCCCAAAGCTGTTTCGTCCCTTGCTCAGTTTCTGGAGATCTGAGATAATCATTTTGTCCTTGAGAGTCTGGTGGCTGCGCTCTTGGAGAGTTTGGGTTTAAAATCTTAGGATTTGATCCTGTTCAGAAAAACAAGACGTGAGCACCTGCAAAGCATCTGAAATCAGCCACTGCCAGAGGCTGGCTGCTATACCTGCCTCTTCATTCGGAAGTGTCCTCTGCGAGTTGGGGGTAGGCATGTAGGCCCTGCTTGTGGAGAAGAGCCTGTGTTACAGGACCATCCCACATTCCTAGGGCTTGTTTTGGGATTGGGAAATTGGCAACTTTCTTTTTTCTTTAGCGCCATTTAGAGTTTTAAGCATCTTATGGCTGTGTGTGTGTGTGTGTGTGTGTGTGTGTGTGTCTTGTGGCAGCAACATGGCAGCGCAGCCTATATAATTCAATTTTTGGTACACAAGAAGAAAGAAAATAAATCATGCAAAGCCAGGCTTCCCTTAGGTGTGTGCCGATGTAACTTTGACCCAGGGTTTTATCATTTTGAGGCCCTCGTGCCAGGACTGCCCTTAAAACCAAAGCTATGGACGCCCAAGAATGCTACTGCCTCAGGGGAAGGCGTGTTGGATCATATGTGTCTATTCAAATGGGATTTGTATTCACTTCTAGTGCCTTTTGTCAAAAAGTGCCCTGGGGAGCCAATGGGATGGGCTGTGTAGGCAGGAAAGACAGACTGTTGGGGCAGAAACTGACCCTCCCTGGGAGCCAGCCTCCTGTTCTGCCACATTCTGCCACATTCCACATAAGTCCTTTAAAGTCCCTGAGCCTCAGTTATCTCATCTTATCATCTGGGGGTGAAAGAGCTAAATTAGTGTTTACTGGGCTAGCTAAGGATTTAACATATATTATCTGAACAATCCCTGCTGAATAACTCCAGAAAATAGTTATTGCTGTTATTATCAGTCCCATTTTGACAGACAGACAAGGAAACCATGGCTCGTAGTGGCCATGTGGGGTGCTTACCAGTGTTCCCCTGCTCTTGGGGTCCTGAAATTCAACTCATTTCTAATGCAGCTACCTAGAGTTAACACAGATGCCACAAGTTAAAGGCAAAGTCTTTCACAAGACTGACCCCATTTCTCACGCCAGCCACAAGTTTGGGGTGTCCACAACTCCTCCACCCACCTCCCTCCCCACACACACACTTCTCCAAGTCTAGCTACAAACTCGGGACCTCTGACCACTCACTTTTGGTTCAATATTTTGCTAAAAACAACTCATAGAACTCATGGAAAAGCTATATATTTATTACAAAAGTTTTATTATAAATATGACACGAATTATAGATTCGCTAATTTTTTTTTTTTTTTTTTTTTAAGCCTACAGCACCTGATCTTCCAAGTACTAACCAGGCCCGACCCTGCTTAGCTTCTGAAATCAGACAAGATTGGGCATGTTTAGAGTGGCATGGCCATAGATTAAAAGTTTTATTATACATGCTATAAATAGCCAGATGCAGAGACCTCAGGGCAAAGATTGGGAGGGTCCCAAGCACAGGAGCTTCTGTCTCCATGGAGTCTGGATGTGTCACCCTCCTTGTCTATCAAAATGTTCACCAATTAGGAAGCTCCCTTCAGCCTTGGTGTCCAGAATTTTTATTGAGGTTTCATAATGTAGGCATAAATCATTGGTCATGAAATTGAACTTCATCTCCAGCCTTCCTTCTCCCCTTAGATGTTGCGCTGGCCCAAAGTTCCAACTCTCTAACCATGTGGTTGGCTTTTCTGGAGACCAGCACCCATCCTGAAGCCACCTAGGGGCCCCCTGTGACCCACCTTACCTGCTCATATTTCCTCACTCACCTTCAGTGCAATCCTGCTGGGCTTCCAACAGCCAGCCTGCATTTATGTCTTTACCCAGTGGCTTTCTATTACCAGAGGTGGGTTTGTTGTCCAGGCAACAGGCTGGAGGCAATGGGATTCACACCCATACTAACAGAGAGGCGACGTGATTTGTACCGATTTCATACAGCGAATGAACACAGAGTCAGAATCCACTGTACTTGGTCCAGGCTGGTGTACTGGCTTGTTGGCTGCATGATATCTGCTCCAACAACCAATCAGGAATGGTGCCAGTATGAAAGGAAACAGTAGGTGATGACAGTCGCCGAGTAGGCAAACTGTTATGCATCATAATTATTATCAATAATGATAGTAATCCTGAGGTCCAAGCAAAGTGGTTTTCCCCTTAAGACATGAGTAGCTTGATCAGAGTAGCAATGCATAGGTTTATTACTTCTGTTTCGTGTGTTCCCCAGGAACATATGCCTTTGGTATTAATTATTCATCTATCCTCCGATATTATTTTAGATCTGGTGGTAATTTCTGAATTTATCTATTTATAGAAAGCTTTGAACTTCAAAAATATTAAAATGCCCTATTATCTACATGCAGACTGCTTTTTCTATGGCCATAGAAATTGTGCAATTATTATCAGAACCATTAATTAAATTTGAAACTAGATAAATAGTGGATAGGGATGCTATTTATGAGTCAAAAATGAGAAAATGAAAATTATCCTCCATTCTGTCGACTTTCGATGAGACTCGCCTACGATATGCTCTCAGATATTATTATTGAAAGTTGTTATGTTACTTTACATAAACTCAGCAATTGGTTGTAAGAAATAAGTCTTGAAAAGTGATCAATTTTTAGATGGAGTGTTTAAAATCTTTCTTTAATAAAATAATCAGAATGTGGCCCTGTCACAATGGTCAAATACTAGGTAGTTTCTATATTCTGCAAGTTAAAAGCTTGAATCTTAATGGAGAGAGGCCAAATCCCCAAGAAAAGAAAGAACATCTTTACAGGGAACTAGCATGGATGGAAAGCTTTCGTCAGCTCTTCGTGGTGAAGTAACATCCTCACACATTCCCTCAGGTCAGCCTCCTGGACCTCAGTCCTCCATCTTTGACTTTAAAAAGATCTTTTGTGGTTGTCTCTGGTTGATGAGGGATGGCCATTTCTTCAGTTCGCAATATTCATGGACTCGCGCCAGCCTTTAAGTCACCACCCTCTACAAATGGTCTTTCTCTTGTTTACTAGATTTGCTTTTCAAATGGAAACTTTTGCCAATGTATTTGAAACCTTTTTGGTTTTTACTGTGACCCATAATAAGAAATGCATTTTATACTGTGACCCAACACTCACCTACAATACAGGGACAGAGGTCTCACAAGCACTTTGATATGTTGTAATTTACTTCTTTTTAGAAGAAAATGCTGGCCACAAACAAGACCACTGACTTTGTGACTGCTAGTGGACGTGCAGGTCACTGATTAAGATGTCTCAAACCTCTGAGTCACTGAGCAGGGACCGGAAACGTGAGCCCAATGTGCCTGCGCTTGTGTCTGCCTGCATTTTCTGGGTTAATGGAGAGTGGGGTTGACATTATTTAGTCACTCTTAGGGTGCTTTAAATGGTGCTCTCACAAAGGGATTTTTGAAAAATTGGTAATTTTGAAAGAAAAATCATTATTGAATCAGATACTTGAAAGTTATTGAAAACTTAAAATTATTGTGAAAAAATTATTGAGAAAAATTATACCAAACCACTTAATTACCGATTTGTTGTTGCTCACAATTGACTTTTGGGTTCCCTGGAGAATAAAAAAAAAAATTGCTAAGTACATTTAGCAGTATGTAAAAAGAACATGGGACATTCGTGGTCAAGCACTTATTAGTTCAGAAATGACAATTTGCTTGCAAAAGATTGCCCTATTAAATAACAGTGAAGTTTATCTTTAAGAAAGAGCGAGAGAATAAAATTCTCAATTGGCTGTCATTCCCAAGGACTGTTGCCAAATATCAAACCTATACTTCTAAGGTGAAGGTTTTTACTCTCACAGTTGAAGGTTTTTAAGCAGGAAAATGTGATCTCATTTCCATTTTGTGAAGCTTTTAAGACTGACAAAAAACCATAGAGAGGTGGATTAAGATAGTATTTTAATATTCGCCTGAATTTATGAATTATCTAAGGCACTTGGAAGATGTAATATATTTACTGTTTATGTACCAATACATACATAGATACATGAACATGCACATACATACATACATATATGTGTATACATACACACACACGTATGTGCATACACACAAACTATTTAACATGTGTAGTTTCCTGTATCCCCTCTTCTGGGACTATGGGTGTGGAGTATATAGCATCTGTTCTCATCAGTTTCTCCTGAGCATCTGCTATGTTCTCGACTGTACACTAGTTGTGGGGATTTAGCAGTGAACATGGCAACGAAGGCCCCGCTCCCCATCGGTCTTAAGTGCTCGTGGGAGGGAGACAGATAGTAACAAGTAAATAAAGAAGAGGTGTGGGAGTGACAAGTGCAAAGAACAAAATTAAGTGCTTTGTAAGTTGCATAAGGCAAGACATCTCATTCGATTCCAACCTATATCCTGCCCAAATGTCCAGCACCGTGTCTTGCAAATGGGAATAGTTATCCTCCACAGGGCCTTACTGTGTGCCCAACAGTGTTCTGGGCACTATAAATATGGCATAGTCTTTCTTCCGAACCACCCTCTACAAGCCAGGGGTTGTCAAGCAGGGTTGATTTCGTTCTTAGAGTCATTGGGCAATGTCTGGCTGGAGACATTTTTGGTTGTCACAAAATGGTAGGGAGTTGAGTGGGTGCTACTGGCATCTAGTGGGTATTGGTCAGGGGTGCTGCCAAGCATCCTACAGGACATGGGGACCCCCCTTCTACAAAAAATGACCTGACCCTAAATGTCATAGTGTTAAATCTGAGAACCTCTGCCATAAAAGGTGATAAATAATATTGTTGCCTCACTTTATAAAGGCACAAAAAGCCAGGGGCTTCAGTGACATGCCCTAGCACAAACATCTTGGATGTGGTACAGCGAGGCTTGGAAAGCAGAGAGCTTTGCTCCAGAGCTCACATTCACGGAGCTAACGACTACAGTCACAGAGTATGTGGGAGATACACGAATGAAGAAATGTGAATAGCTGCTCTGACAGCTAATGGAGGGGCTTCAAAGTCTCTATGGGTTTGAAAAATGAGAAACATTTTTAAAGATGAGTGCCAGGTAAGATGGGCTCACTTGGGGGACCTCGGTTTAATCAGGAACTGGAAATTTGTTGTTTCCTTGTGCTTGTTAGTTACAGTATCCCATCGTTAACACCCGCCAGCATTGTCATCCTAAACTGTCGCTGCTATTTTAGAGCTGGGTGACAACAGGTATGCCAAATATTGGGCCATTAGCAAGTGGTAATTCACCAGCATGAATATTTATCATCTTGTAACCAGACAACAAAAGCTGTGTCTGCTTTTTACAACAACATGCAGCGAAGTCCTCAGAACCAAATTGGTCGAGTTTCTCATTTATGCAAAGGAGAAGCAGCTCCTCTGTAATTTTCCATTAGGTGATTTATTTTCTCAGCCTTCTCCACATCCAAACACAGCCCCAGTGAGTGCTTGATTTTATTGAGCCCGTAAGATCACCCTACAGTTTATAGAGCTCAAGCCTCTGATTATCAAGATATCCATTCTTAAATTGTCCTTGAAACCAGTCACTTCTCTGTGGGAAAGTGTTCAAGATGATGAACAGGGCAACTTTTCTTCTCACTCTTGATTTCCTTCCTTCCTTTCCTCCCCCCTTACTTATTTTGTTCCTTCTTTCCTTCTCCTTTTTCTTTTTTCTTTTTCTTTTTTTCCCCCTGAAAGAAATTGTATTATAATAGATAAGGAAGAATTGTGCAGAGACTCGGGAGTGATTGCACAGGTGATGTACTAGGTGAGAATCTCGAACTAAAAACCATGGGCTTTTCCAGGAAACACTAAAAGAAGTGTGCTGAGTTTGAGACCCTCAGCAGTCCTTAGCCACTTGGTCCTGTTGCCACGTGTTAATGAGCATTGGTGTCATCATTGTGAAATGACTTATAGTACACGCTTGTGAAAGGAACAGATAGCACTGCTGGTGACAACTGATTTAGACACCAAATCAGTGCCCCCAAACTTTTCAGTATTGCCACGGCTGAGGAAGGAAAGATGGATTTCTAATGAGTGTGTCTGCCATTTGTCTCGGGGTATCATTACCAACAGTGCAACATGTGTTTCTATGCACATTGTATACTGATCGTTTATATGGTGGCCCCTCACCTTAAATTTCTGCAAATCATTCTCTTTCTGACTCCAAAGTCATTGGGAAATTTTCTCCTCTCTTTTTCTGTCTGCCCAGCCTGTCTATTGATTATATCTTTAGACTTGATCAAGTAAGAGTTCTAGTTAGCCAAACAGATCTGTTTATTTGACTGTTTAATAAAAAGAGGGGCTCTTTTAGCCTCCTTCCATGCTACTTTCTTTAGTTTGGTGCTGTATACATATAAATGAAACTTCTCATCAGGCAAGAGATGTGTTTTCCTCTTTAAAAATTTTTATTGGTAATATACCTACTTCTTTGGAGGTGCTCAGAAAATAATTGCCGAACGAATGAATGATGAAGGTGAACTAAAGACAATGGGTCAAAGCCTAAAACAAATTAAACTGGACCCAAAGAGCTCCCTTAGCATTATTGCGCCCATTACTGGGTAATAATGATAACTAACATTTGCTGAGGACTTACTGGGCGTTTTTATGCATCATGCCATTTGACTTCATGAAGGAAGCAGTTTTATTTTCTTTATTTTACAGATGGGTCATGAAGGCTCAGTGAGGCGATACAACGTACCCAAGTTTAGCTAGTGCATGGCTGTGTCTGGATGGACACCATGTGGTCGGCCTTTTTGCCACTTTATTAATTGTTCTCACTACAGTAACAGAGAAAGAATAGCGTCTCTTAAGGAGACTTCCAGAACTAAGGGAGCATATTAGGAGCTGTTCTTTTGGAGAAGGTGTCTACAAATCTGGGTGAGAAATGAGAGCTCAGAATGATGTCATCCAGTGGAGACGTGGAACCTTCATCGTCTGTAATTTTGGGCAGTCACTCGTCTTTCTGGAAAGCTTGGCTGGGGTTTTGTCCTTGAATATTACCTGAAAATCAAGAAGGTTCTCTGTGTGGGAAAATCATTACACTGCGATTGTAGAGACCAGAAGAAAAATAATCTTGGAGGAAGGGGATGGGCTAGATTCTTCCTCTCCCAGAACCAAAGACCGTTTGCAAGGCCTTTCCCTGTGGCCGTTTCTCCCCAGTCTGGGCAGCATTCCATGCATCCCTTGCATTATTCTGCAGTGATCCCGTCATTCCCCTTTAGCCCAAGATGATTTCTCTGAAATCTTCTAAACTCTTCTCTAAACCTTCAGTTTTCTAAACTCTACCACAAATGATGGCTTCTTTTGCAAGAGCCAACACAAATATTCCTTCCCTCTTGAAGCACTCCTTGATTTCCTTACACTTCCCAGGTGTACGCTTTAATATTATAAGTAAACTATTGCTACTCTTTGGCTCCCCGTGTAAACATCACTTATTGACCTGTGAACCTCCTTTGTATGAACTCCTTAAAACCTGGAACTCAGTTATGATCATCCTCGCTTCTTCATCCCCTACTGGTGCCTCTTCTACCTAGTGGCCACTCAATAAATATTGGAGGGATGGAGGGACAAGGAAAAGGCTAGGGAAGAAATGAGAAAGGAAAAAAAGCCAAAGTTAATGTAGGTACTTTCCTACTAAGTTCCTGGAACCAAATTCCTGAGCAAGGAAGCCACTGAAGAATAAGAAGCAAATGTGGGCCCCATGCCAACAGCATTTCAGCAAACACTCAGATTGATGCTCGCCTGCAGGCTGTGGTAGCAGAGAGAGCACCTGTACATCTGGGAGAGCTGCAGGTATGGCTTCGTTCTCATTCTTCATAGATGACATGGGCCTTCTCTGCTATGTACTGTATTTTGCACACAGCACGCATGCACGTGCACACAAACACACACGCACACACACATCAATTTTTGCCTTGTTGAGCCTTTAAAACTCTTATGATCTCAGATTATGAAGACAAGCTGTGCAGGGTATAGATATGATTTCAAACTGAGTTAACTGAGGATGGAGGGTCAGTTCAGCTTTCTTGGACTGTCAATCAGTAAAAAGTTTGCTTGTTTTAATGCAGACAGAGCATTGCAGTGAAGATGCAGGTTTCTCCTCAGCCCTTTCCTTCGGGGCTGTCAGGTAAATGTTAGATTTCACTGAGCTGTTAAAAATCTTAATGGACCCCACGGAGCTGTTTCAGGTGGTTTGTGACAATCGCTTAATTTCCTTGTTTTCCAGTTCGCTGTGATTTTAATCTTCATTTCGGATTAATCACATAAAACCTCACTGTCCTTTTCTCCCTGTTTCCACTATGTGCAGTCGATGGACAGGAAGATTTGTTCCTTTCTCTCCCGCAGTTTAACAAAAACGTATCTTCAGCAAAATCACATATACAGTAATTTTTCCTATATGTTAAAAATGCATAGTAGCAAAGATTGGAAATAACAGCGAAGTTTGTAATAGTGATTGCCTCTGGGTGATTCGATTATGAGATTTTTTTTCTTTCCTCCTTCTTGATACATTTTTACACTTTCAACATTTCCTGTGATGAGCATGTATTATTTTTACAATGAGAATAAGTAAATTAAAGGATTCGTGTTTTCTAATCAAGGATGAACAAAGGAAATGCAGTTTTTTGATGAGATGTTAAGCTGGAAATTTTTCAGCGTTAAAGAGGGGGCGGAAATACATCCAGATGAAAGAGTGATATTGGAAAATCAGCTTGCAGCTCGAAGGTGGTCCTTATTATAGATAATGCCAGTGAAAGCCAAGGTTCATCACGTTTCTCATTTTTAGTGAATTGGAGTCTGCAAATAGGAAAAGCCCCTACCTTGTGTGACTAATTATTCCATCGCCATTCATGTGCACAATTGACAGCCTTTGAACCAATATTACCGCAGAGACCAAAGAAATGATTCTCAAAGAGAGATGATTGAGGAGGCAAAGACTGGGGAAAATGAAGAAGACGTATTTGGCACTCTAGTACTTTCTTTATGTGTGGGATGAAGCAGAGATAGTGCAAGGAGTAAATAGTGTTGTCATTTTAAAAGGCTAGACCCTCCTTTAGGGGAACTTACTGTAAGCCCGAAGCCTGGAGGTTTGAAAGAGTCTCTCTCTTCCAGAGGCCCCTAGTCGCAATATGAATGTCTTCTGTCTTTGTATTTTGATTGTGCTGTTCCTTAATGGCTAATTGCTAAGCAATAGAAAACATAATTTATACTCCAATTTGTAAGTCAATCCAAGGAAGGTTGGGTGTCAGCAAATCCCGGGGTAAGTCAGCACCGGGATAAACAGGGGAAGCCCAGAGGTTTGTCGATGCAGTTTTGGGAAACTCCAGCATCCCACAGCATTGGTTTACATGCCATATTTGCCTTTGTGGGGCATGGGAGCCGCTGACATCTGTGCTGCTCCATCTCTAGCTGTTCTTCATGGAACCTGGAGTAGGAACCTGGAGTCCTTTGTGGGCTATTCATTTGAAAACGTGAAAAGCTGACAAAATGTAGTGAATGAGAAAAGTGTATTATGGGAATACAAAAATGTTTGCACATCCGAAGACCATGCAATTTTATTCAAGGAAGCTCTACTTTTAAGGGGGTTATGAATTTTGAATCAGAATTTTGTTGTCAGGGGAATGCTTCTTAGAAGGAAAGAAATGTACTTTTTAACAAGATTTTTGGCAACTTTGACACATTCACTCTGGTTATGAGCATGGAGGTGGCTCAAATATATTTTACATAATGAGGAAAAAATATTGCATTCTGTGGGCTCCTGCCACCCAGCGTCCCCACGAATGCCACCGCTACAGAAAGAAACATGGGTGCTTTACATAACAAAAAATTGATCGTGGTAAACTTATCAACACACTAATCATCATAAAGAGACTTCTCCATACATCTCTTCAATATATGTTTATCTCAGCTCTGGCTTATCTCTATGCTAGAGTTTTACACTACGAACCAAGAAAGACTCTGGCACCTGTTGTCCCACCTCTCCCCCATCACAGGCCCCTTCACTAGCCCAGTGCCCCTTGCCCATGCTCCTGGTTCTGGGGATTAAACTTCTCTTTCCATCTCACTTTTTCCTCTCCCAGGCCATGTCCTTCTCTCCTGTCTCTCCTCTCAACACTCAGTTTTCTCTGATAGTAACACAAACATTTGTCGCGTGTATCTGACCAACATTCTACCTTCCGAAGGCAGCAGAGAAGCTTTTCAAAAGTCTCATAATAAATCTTGCCATTATCCCTGTAAGAGGTACGTCTTCTTGCCACAGAGGGGAAGGTAAAGGCCAGGAAGGAGACGCAGTACGGCATGGAGGCGGGAGCGGGCTGACCTGTTCGGTAAGGCCAGCCAGGGACGAACGATCAGCTGAGACACAGGGCCGTGGCCGCAGGAAAGTCATCGGTCCAGGGGGAATCAGAAAGGAGGCCAAATAAGGAGCCTCAGTCAGGTACCTACACCTAATCTTAGCAACACAGAGAGAGTCAGGAATACGGGTCTTCAGGACTGGCAAACAGCTGCGTGTTTGGGGAAGGGATCTGCAGAAGAGGTGCAGGCACCCACGGTGAGGAGACACTGCCTAGTGGAGTAGGGTGCTTGGAGGTCAAGGATCAAAAGATGTGGAAATGTGTCTCATTCCGTCCGGGTTCCTCTTCATTATCATATTCCAGTGGTTTTCAACAGGTGATGAGCATACCAGCAGGGGGCATGGAGCAATGCATGGAGATATTTCTTGTTGTCCAAACAGGGGGACGACTGGCATCTAATGGGTGGAGGCCAGAGATGCTGCTAAACATCCCACAATGCATGGGACAGTCCCTTATCAGAGTATTTCTAGCTCCAAATGTCAACAGTGCCCAGAATGAGAAACCCTGGTATATCTTCAGAGGTGCGGTGTGGTGTGGTGTGGTGTGTGTGTGTGTGTGTGGTGGTGTGTGTGTAGGTATATGCTGAATGGGTGGGGGAGGGATTAAACTTTTTATAAGGGTTTAACTACAGACTGCATGTTCATTACAACGTTGTTTATGGAGCTAAAAAGTCAATCTAAATGTTCAACCCTAGGGATTTGGAAAAACAAATTACGGTTCCTTTTCTTACATGATGAAATGACCTTGCAGCGATTATAAATGATGCCTTAGGACAATGTTTAATGAGGTGGAAAAAATGTTTCTGGGATACTATTAAACGGAAACAAACAAATAACACAACATTATTTTCAGTATAGTGCAATTTTTGTTTTAAAAGACTGTTTATAGGTATATTTATCTGCCCTAAGTCAAGATTCAAAATAGAAAACAGAAAAGAAGCACTTTACATTACAGTGGTCTCCAACCATTTTGGCGCCAGAATCTAATGCCTGAGGATCTGAGGCGGAGCTGAGGCGGTGATGCTAGCGCTGGGGAGCGGCTGCAAATGCAGATGTAGGTTCGCTCACCGGCCGCCACTCACTTGCTGTGCAGCCTGGTTCCTAACAGGCCACACACAGACCTGAACCTGTCTGCAGTCCTGGGAGATTGGGGACCCCTGCATTAAGTATTATTCTTTAGGTACTGAAATTATTATGGATGTGTCTAAAATTTTTTCTCCGTGTTATGAAAAACCTTCTCAATCTTCTACAATGAACAGATAGAACTTTTATAGTGACAGTGAAATGATGTGAATATATGAAAAAAAAATGTTTGTTTTTTTTTTTTTGAACAAGAAACTGAGATTTGCACAGCTATCTGAGCTAGGACTTTCTGTCCAGCGTCTCTTTAAGCTGGCGAGTTGGACAAAAATATAGTCTCAGACGCAGAGAGTAGGGCAGCTACGGGTTTGGAGGAGGTAGCATTTGGCTCTTGTTTTAAGTGTCACTGGCTGAGCTGGAGGAGGAATACTCTAATCATCATTTTCTCATTTAAATACTCTTGATAAAATTAACACCCTCTCCTGAATGTTCCAATCACATTGAGAGTCAGGTATAGTTTTAAATTTGCTTTCTATCTGTCTCACCCTCCAATCTTCAGATCTGTCCTCAGGCCACTCTGGCTGGCTTGGGTGTACTGAGTGTGTGTGGTGTGTCTTGTAGGGTGGGTGCCTGGAGCTATCAGAAAAACCAGGACACACAACTTCACTCCCCGTGGAGGAAGTAAGAGCTTATATCTATTGCATGGGTTTTCTTACTTTTGTTGTTGTTGTTAAGAAAATACTGTTTGTTTTAAAACCAGTGGGGTGCATTCAGTAGCCATTTCTGTTGGGTGAGCTTGTTTCGTCTTATTTATTTTTCCTGGCAGTATAGATTCAATTCTGTATACACACATGCACGCACACACACACACACACACGGCATGCATGCTGTACACTCGGGAGAGATTTTTACATTTTTTATCGATTACAATTTGAATAACATGAAATTAACCATTTTAAAGTGTATGATTGGGTGGTATTTACTACATTTATATCATAAAAGGTAGCTCAGTACCCACTGAGCAGTCTCTCCCCATCCCGCACTCTGCCCAGCCCCCAGCGACCACGAGGTGTACTTTGTGGACTTTTAGAAATGTTTTGGCGTTTTTAGTTGTAGTTTGTTTTGTACTGTGACTAGCTGTCCTCTCTCTCTCTCTCTTTCTCTCTCTCTCTCTCTCTCTCTCTCTCTGTCTCTCACTCTCTCTCTTTCCATCCATCTCTAGCTATTTTTCTTTCTGTCTCTCCCTGTCTCTATGAGAAGGGCACACACAGGAAGGCAAGGCAGGTACAGAAGGAGATGGGATGATGGAGAGAAAGAGAGATAGGGCAGAGGGAGAGATCGATAAAGGAGAGAAAATGCAGACAGAGAGAGGTGGAGAGGGAGGGAGACAGGAAGAGAGAGAGAACAAAATTTCAAAGGTGATTGATCATCTCAAAGAGAGTAAACGGAGGAGAATGGCTTAGAGCCGTCTGGACCACGGGGGACACTCCTGCTCAGATGCAGGGGTCTGCCAACAGCAGGCTCTGTCTCTCGGCCTTAAACTTCCTGAGTGTTTGGGGGTCCCGTTGTGATCTCTGCAGTCCTTCGATTGACATCCCGACACCAACTCTCCATCGTTGTTTTCACTTTTTAATTTTTTTCTCCCTCAGTAATTGCGTTTCTGTGATTCCGGTGCAGACAGAGGAGTGAGCTCCACATAGCCTAGTTATTATGGATTAGCCCGCTGATATTGCAAGCTCGGGAAGAGCTGATATGCTGTAGGATGACACGGAAACCCGGTAACAATGGGAAAAGATACTTTTATATAAATCTTTTTAAGTACAGTATTTCCATATTAAATCTTATAAAGCGAACGTCTGGCTGCATTGATAAATGTGCCCTCACTGATGGAATATACTTCAGCCTTCCTGGCAGCCTTCCTGAGGACCCCAGGTGATAAAAGCCGACCAGACTATTTCTTCATTATCATCGTCATCTTACACGTACATTATTCTCCTGTCACCGAGAACTTCAGACTCTGGTCTATAGGACACGTTTCACGCGTAGTTGAAATATGTTCGGTGGTGCTGGGGAGTTGCTCTGAGCAGTGAGGACAGCCTCGGGTGGGACATTTCATGCGATTAAGGTTGTGGTAAGAACTGAGGCAGACCGACTAACAGTCTGCCTACTGCTATGGAGAAGCAAGGGGCAAAATAGAGAGGCTTCCTGGCGGACATGGAGTTCATTAACTTGCAATGAATGGTCTCAGATTCTCTTAACACCTTAGTGCAGATAATGAAAAATATTCAGGAGTGTGTGGAGCCGCCGAGTGAAGTATTTTTTGCAAACAGTTTTCTTACCAGTGTGATGCAATGATTTAAGGCACAGACCCTGCAGCAGAGAGGCCTGAGCGTATGCCCCTGGCCCACCCTTTATCAGCTGTGTGACGTGGAGTAAAGCACTCTCTTTGGCTCAGTTTTCTCATCTGTCAAGTGGGGATAATACTGATACTTTCTAGGCTTGTCGTGAGAATTTCAGGAGGTAATGTATGAAGGGGCCCAGAAATGTGCTTGATGCAGTTAGTCGTCAATAAATTCGCTTTTATCATTACCTACAAGTTCATGTCCTAAAATCTTCAATGAGAACTATATTTACTAAGACATAAATAAATGTGTATATGTATAATTGTTTGACATAAAAGTTCCTTATTCTGTATAATATGGCATATTCTATGATTAAATAAATTACTTATGCTCTCTGTGCCCCTTAGTTTTCTCATCTGTAAAATGGGGGCAATCTGGTACTTTATAGGGTTATTAACATGCACTATGCCATAAATTTGCTATTATTTTTATAATAATCACCACCATTATTATTCTTTTCTGTTACTATTACCTAGAACTGCTCAGATCCTGAAATCTGTAATGAGAAGAACATTCACTGAGCTACGTAAAGAAAATATATATGTACATATATATCCTTCTTAGATGTAATATTTTTATTCTATATACTACAGGATGTTCTATTTTTAAGTCGGATTGACAATCCAAAGTCCGAATTAATTCAACATAGAAATTAGGCTGCAAATGATATCTCACCAGAGATATATTAGCTTTATCAAAATATCAGGTAGGAAGTAGCAAAGATTATTCTTAGATCGCAGAGCATTTGAAATGTGATTGGGCTGCGGACACAGCACGCGCACAGCCTTGTCCGGGACGCACACATCTGGCGAGGTGCAGCTGCCCTGCGCAGTTCACCTGGAAGAGTAGAATGTGTGTTTCCCTTATTGTTTTGGCAGGCGGGCTTGCGTTGGGGGGATTAAGGAGCTTATTTAGTTATTAGTTACGAAATGTCGTAGGCAGCTTCTGGATTGCCAACTGTGATTGGTACTAGATTTAAATGATCATCAAGCAAGTTCCAGGCATTTGAGATGCGTCTTTGGAGAGAGGTGTGATGGAAAATGGGAGAGAAAGTCTAATGAAAGTGCAGAACTTCGGGGTCAGCCTTCCATACAGTGCTGGGAGCCTGGCCTTGCTCCTGCTGACTTGGGGCTCTATGGTGGCCCCTAGGGGCCAGTTCCATCATTCCTGAATAACGGTATTGTTGAGAAGTCATTTCTCATATTTACTCAATATCTGCTTCTCTGTAGGTTCTGCCTGTAGGCCCTGATATTTTCTCAGGAGCAACACAGGCTATTCTCCACTCACTAATTCACATGCATTCATTCATGTATTTGTTCATCATTCAATAATGCTTATTTCAATAACTACTGTGTGCTAGTTAAGTTTCTCAGCACAGTCCTGGCTATTGAGGAATGTATAAGAGAGTAAGGCTCAGTCTTCACCATTTAGGGGCTCAAAATCTGTTAGGAGAGATAGGTGTGAACAAACAATTACTACATGCCATGATATATGAATACCACAAATCAGAATTCGTAGAAAGGAAGAAGGGGTGAATGCTGTCAGAGCGAGAGAGCGTGGAGATGCTGTATGGAAAAGGTGATGCCTGTGGACTGCTTAGAGATGGGAGAAGAAAGTTCTCCAGGCAAAACCCGGGGGTTCGCATGCAGAAGAGGGAAGGAGGGAGGACATGACTGGCAGAAGGAACAGCACGTGCAAAGGAAGCAGAGGCAGGAGACAGCGGTGTGTTTGGGAGCTGTACTTCTACTGACTTGTGGAGAGTGAGGCCAGGTGTAAGAGGAAACCAGACAGGTAGAAGAAGGTCACAGGGAAGTTCAGACTTTACCAGGTAAGTGATAGAGAATCACTGGGAGCTTGCAAACCAAGTTGATGTCGCAGTTTGGAAGGCTCACTTTGGCTCCACTGTGGATGATGTATCATGTGGGTGCAGGAGTAAAGACAGGGAGACTAGTTAGGAAGCTACCTCATGACCCAGGTGGGGAAAGATAGATATTTGAACGAAGTTGAGGGTGGTGAGGTTTGTGGAGAGAAGCAGATGTTTTTGAGTAAAGTTTGGAAGTAGAATAGAGGGTTTATGGATATAGATGTTGTGCAGAGAATCAAGAAGTAGCTAGCATGGTGAGCCAAGTGGGTACTAGGCCACCTGACAGAGGACATCCAGAAAGGTAAGCCTTCCAAGACCTGGAAGAGGAAGGAGGAGAAAAGAGTATCTTGGGGGCCTGGAAGGACAGTCCAGGTCAGTATTTAAGTCTAGGAAGCATCATGAGGTAGGTGCTCCTCACAGGCAGACTGGGTATCTTACTAGGCATTGTGTGAGAAGGCAGGGGCCAGAGAAATCTGCCAACAGGTATCAGGGGTAGTTGAGGTGTTCAGAGGTAGGATTGGAAGGGAGGTGAGTAGGAAAGTGAGATCAGGGGGCAAATGGGGCTGTGAGATGGTATGAAGCCTTGGCAGGCATTTACAAGGACTTGGGCTGAATGTGATGGAAAGCCAACTCTCACAGGGATTTGAGCCTCTGGTCCACGTTTTATCAGCTATGTGACTTGGAGCAAATCACTCTCTGTGCCTCAGTTATAGAGTTGTGAGGATTTCAGGAGTTAGGGTATGGACGTGCTTAGAAATGTGCTTGACACAGTGTTCAATAAATTTACCGTTGTTGTTGTTGTTGTTGTTGTTGTTGTTGTTATTATTATTATTATTATTATTATTATTATTATTGCCTGGAAGCTCATGTCCTGAAATTTTCAATGAGGACAGTATTTGCTAAGGAATGACATGATATCAAGTGTGTAATGAGATCCCTCTGGCCATTGTTTTTGAGCAGAGAGAGAGAGAGAGAGAGATTGAATTAGAAGTCAGGAGCCTTGCTGAGAGCCATTGCAATGATTCAAGTGGGAGATGATGGTAGCTTGGCCCCAAGTGGGACTATGGGCACAGTGAAACATGGTCAGGTGTTGTGTAGATATAGCTGATGGGACTGACTAGCAGAATAGATGAGGGGTCGGAGAGAAACAGGGGATCACGAACAAGAAGTTGGGAAGCTTTGCTTTTTTCTTGCCACGAGCATTACAATTTGTTAGAAGGACAACTGATGGATCTTTTAAAAATGAAGTCACTGTCTCAGTTATTACTTCCAAAACACACTGTACAGAAGCTTCCACCCCCACCCCTGCCCCCAGGACCCATCACTTTTCTCGTGGAGCTCAGACATGACTGCCAGGTCATGGGGCCGGGAGGCCAGTCTGTGAGTGAGAAAGAGCCGCCATTCTCAGAGTTTTTCATCCCTCCTATGCTAGTTTCCTAAGGATCCTGTAACAAATGACCACAAAGTCAGCGGCTTAAAGCAATATGAATTTATCTTATGGTTCTAGAGATCAGAAGCCCAAAACAAATCTTCTGGAGGTAAAATCGAGATGTGAGCAGAGCTCTGTTTCTTTTGGGGTCTCTGGAGGAGAACCCATTTTCTTGCTTTTTCCAGCTTCTAGAGGCTGCCATATTCCTTGGCTCATGGCCCCTTCCTCCATCTTCAAAGTACAAACCTCAGTTTCCATCATCACATCTCCTTTTCCTCTGACTTTGACCTCTTCCATGGACACCTGTGACAACAATGCACCCACCCGGATAATCCAGTAGAATCTCTCCATTTTAAAATCCTTAATTTAATCACATCTGCAAAGCCCCTTTTACCATATAAGATAACATAGTCATAGGTTCTGGAGATTATGATATAGACATCTTTAGGGGGTACCATTATTCTTCCTACCTCATCTCCAATGGCCAAGGATTCTCTTATTGTCTTGGGTTTCTTACCTCCCTCCCTCTCTTGTATGACCATCAAGGCTCCTTAGCCTTCCTGGAAATAGACCATCCCTAAGTTTTGTCTCACGTGTTTGATTCTCCCTTGGCCTTAAGCTGAAAATCTTAATATACAAACTTCACATTAACTCATTTGACTTAATTAGCTGATGTAAAATAACGAACATAGCTTGGTGCCTGGCACATAGGAAGCAGCTACTAAAATAGAATTCAGTCTATTCTTACAGTCTATAAATATAATTTTGAATCATGATTCTGTCACTCTGCTTGCATGCTACCTCCAGGTCTGCACCATCTGTAAATTTGATAAACACATCTCTCAGGTCTTCCTTTCTATTGTTGATAAAAATGTCCGACCAGACAGAGACTCCGACTTGCCTTTCTAATATCTCATTGCCTGTGTGTATTTTCTACTTCTTAGAGAATATCTGCACTCATTATTACAATTATTAATTTTTATCTTCCAACCAGTTGTGGCTGATGAGCCCTCATTCGGCATTTTCTAAGTTCTACAACATGCAAGGCAACCCAGGAGATGAAATGATAAGCTGCAAACATAAGACCTGCATCCAAAGAGCTTGTGAATCCTGTTGGAAGATATGGACATATACAGACACAGCTGCTCCATTGATTAACACACTTGGTAAATTGATGAATCATCTATGAGTCTGAGTCACAGCTAACATTCATCTTCTCACAGTTGCCTCAACATCTCCCTACACTCAATCTCCAGCATCACTCAGCCCTTCAGTCTAGGACCCTAAAGAAACAGAAGGGGGTTTGCTTACCATCCCTTTCGTCTGATGAGCCCACGCTGCCCGCCCCCCAAAGATCGCATTTAGTCCTTCTGAGTGGTTTCAAGTCATCCGTTGGCAATCCATTGTATAACAAGCATTTGGCATTATGTTTATCAGTTTATTTTGGGTATAGTCCACCCCATGCCCCTTTATAGATATGGGGGCATTTCCAAGTGTTTTGCCTCTTTTCTTGTTTACCTACAATTGCTTGTAAATCACTACACCTAATTTAGCAATCATAATGTTTGCAGGATGTTATGGTACCTGGGATGTGACTGATCTGTGTCCAGATTATTTCTTTTAATTAGAGTAGAGGCTGGTACTTTTTATGGCCGATGGGAGTCAAAGAGTAGATGGGCTTACCTCCAAAGTACCTTTTTCTAATGCCAATGTTATACACCTTATGATTTACGTATGACCCAGACCATGACTTCTCTTGCCATCTTCCTCCCATCCCGAACTGCACTTCTGTATGATGATTTCCGATCTCCTCTTTGTTGTTTTGAGGTCATTCTCTTGGGGGAAAAGTGAAAAAGCACGTTAGAAACAGCTAAATTTCACCTTCTCTCTTCTCCTGTAAACTCAGTTTTCAATGCATTGGAGAGAAGCTCCTTTTGATTATTGGAGACACAAAGAGGAGAACATGAAAATATGGTAAAAGCTTTAAAAAAGAAATAAGCACTTTCTCTTCTAGTTAGAAAGACAAATGTAGGTCAATAAAGTTAAGTAAATGTTATACCTGTCTTAAGAGTGTTATTGGCCCTGGGAATGCAAGAACTACCCTAATTAAAGTGGCTGTTGGAATGGTAATGCATTATCTCGAATTGCTAGTGAAATTACTTTTTATTTTTTTTTTTTAAGCCTTCTCTCTGTTAGAGTATTTTATGCCACCAGTAGCTGTAAACACCTAAATACTTGGAGGATGCCATCTACTCTTGTTCTTTCTCAAGAAAACAGATATTTAATTCCCTCACACATGATGTAGAACTGCAGTTATTTTAAAACAAGCTCTAAATAATTTTGCCAGTATCCTGAATATTTTTCCTCTACTTTTTCCCCCCTTGCTAAGCTCTGTTTAATAGATAAAAAATTATTTGCTCTTGGGGGAACAAAAGCCAACCCCACAATCAGTTTCTTCTCGACACTTACAATTGCAATCAATAATTAATTGATTTTTTCCAGAGTCCTCTATTTTGACTGTAAGTTGCCTGAGGAAAGATTTGCTAACTCCTGTCCCCAAAACTGAACACGACATCTGAGATATAGCAGTAACTCAGCGATTATTCGTTGGGCGAACGAAAGGTGACAAACTTACATGTGCATATTGAACAGGTCAGGATCACGGGAAAGGCCACGTTTGTTTAGAAAGTTTGCAGAGGTGGCGGCATTTAAGCAAACTGACAACATGGGGTGGACTTATTGTAGATTTTTCTCTCCAGTCCATGGGCATAATCATACTTCAGTCCTATGTAAGCCCAGAGTCAGAGATTTCTATTTTTGATGTGCTATATATAGAAAGAAGAAACAGTCCCTCAGAATGTGGAGTTACTCAGTATTTTTGGCTCATTGGCTATTTTCAAGGTTCTTCATCTGGACTTAAAAACCGAATTAACAGGGGATCGTTTCCTCTCATCTTTTGCACAGACACTATTTTGGGAGGAGATACATCACCCAAGCCACGTCAGCAAACGGACAGGCTGTTTTCACGCTTATAACAGAAAGAATTGCCAGAGAGTCGACTCTCACATGCTCCAGTAATTCCCTACTGACCTGCATTGACTTTACTTAGTTTTATTAATTCAAGCTAAATGAATTTTAATTTCTAAGAGTGTCTGTGCAGAACTAAGCGCAGAGAACATATTTCTGTTTGACTCGTTTTGTTCACCGCTTCAAAGCCCAAGTTGTTTTTGGTTGATGTTGTTTTTGCTTAGCTGTGCGTTTTGCTTGGTCGGTGTCCTCAGCACCTAATGTGATCATTAAAAACATTCCGAAACCCACTGATGCTGCTTCAGCCACTTATTAGGTTTCTCAGGAGTCCTCATTCTCCTGGAGCCACACGCCAGCCATCTCTGAAGCTGGTACGTAAATAAGGTTCCTCAGGCAGGACAAGGAAGCACCCAGCCTCCTGGTCTTGACTTGTATAGGGAAGCAGTGCTTATGCCTGATTCCTATGCTTTTCAGCCTAGAGAATATCTGGGCCAAGAGAGCTTGCGTGTATACTAGTATCTCATCAAAGATCATGCCATTCGTGAATTCTACCCAAATGTCTTTGATAAACCCAAGTTGGAAAGAAATCAAGAAAGGACCCTATAATCTAATGATTACTGGTTACCTGATACCTAGCATTTCATAAATGCCAGACACTGTGCTAAGTACTTCAGAGGCATTATCTCAGTTTGGACCTGAAACAAACCAGTGTGAGAGGTACTATTGTTCCCATTTTAAAGATGAGGGGAGTGAGGCTCACAGAAAGGGAAGTCATCCGGTCAGTAATAAGTGATGGAGTCGGCGTTGACAGCCAGGAGCTCCGACTTCCACACACTCTCAGCTTCAGGAGTGTGGCCAGAATGTTGGGTGAAGCTTTTAAGTCAATTCAGGTAAAGACTTTGGAGTGCCCAGGTTAGACAGTGGACTAGGATCCTTGGGAATTAATAGCTTTCAATGTTTTTAAATAACCTGAGGACTTAACCAAATATACCAAATTACTTACAGTCCTCCCTCCTGCCATTAACTTCTTGGAACCCTTGAGTTGAGGTTGGTGTTATTTGGTCACATACAAGGAGGCCAAAATCAAGAAGCAGATGTTCGGACATACAGTAGAGATTTATCAAGCACCATGTAATCTACCCTGAGTGTAAGCAGTGCAGTGGCCACTTGGACATGAACTGTGCCATCAAGGCCCCTAAGCATCATCTGCATTTCTTTCATGCTCGGCACTGTATCTAGAGTTCCTAAGAATTCTAAACTGTACACAGAACTTGGTTGGTTATTTCTTAATATTTGCTGAATTTCGCAGCTGACGATGTGGCCCGCGAATGACTATCATAAAGGACATCTTCCTTTTGCATTTTCACCACCTGTGTCTTCAAGTTCTGCGCTCTTAGAATAGTCTGATCTCCTCTGGCATTGAGCAGTGTCCCGAAAACTGACTCCAGATGAAAATTAATCCAGCCCATTTTTATAGGACAACTCTGTGGTAAAAACCCATGCACTCAAGGGCAGCTGGGTCCCACCCAAGCCCGCCGATGCCTCCCACAGTCAGAGGGCTGTGTTCTCACTGAGGTCAGCTGTGTACTGGCAGGGGCATGAGACTATAGGATGGTAGGGACATATAGCACATCCTTCAGCCTCTGATGAAAGATGCAAATAAAAACAGCTTTCAAGAAGGTATAATCAAACACCATCCACCCACGTTAATGTGGATTGTCAGGACAGCCAACCTCTCCTTCCTGGGAGCCTGACAGGCGTGATTAACATGCTGTGAGCTCGGTAAAAATCACTGCGGCTCTTACCTCGGGCTGCGCCTCTGCTCAGGCCCGAGTAAAATGCCTGGACAAGTGATGGGATGTCAGAGGAATGAGAGCCGTCCACTACCTCCTTCCCCCCCGTCCCCCGCCACCCCGATGCCTCTTTGGCTAGCTAGGTTTGAAAAGGGGGAAGGTGCTGACTAGAGCTCAAGGCAATACATTCTCTCTGATTCCTTGACAAATTGTTTCCCCAAACCACATTCTCTTGTATGTGGCTCAGAACTACTTCCAGTTGCTAAGCAACCCACAAGCAGCTCTAGCCCACAATATTGCATAGACGTGGAGACATGTTATTTGGGGTATCTCCCCAGCTTGTCCCTTCCCAAGCTCTTGCCTTCCACCTTGCAAACACATCCAATGGACAAAGACGAGCATCTGATCCAAGGGCAGCGTACATGTGGCCAAGACCACCAGGCTAATCCGATTCCCTTTCAAAAATTTCAGTGAAAAGATAAAACAATACTCAGGTCTTCAGCCTAAACATCGTGTGGACTTAGAACCTAGGTGGGCATTTTCAAGTATATTCACGTTGATGGGCAGGCAGAGAAAGTTAGTCTGCAGCATGAAATAGACTGGGAAGGAGAGGAGAGAGGCTTGGAGACTAGGGGAAATGGGGAGAATAGTAGGCATCTCATGTCTAAAATAGAGCTGGGCTTGCCCATGTTTGGGGTTTGTCCGGGAGATTTTAAGAGGAGAAAGGGAGTGGAGGGCATTTGTCTGGCCTGTGACGTTGAGGCTGAGAAATTAGGAAAGAGAAGATCTGCAGAGGGTCGTGAGGAGGAATGAGATCAAAGGGCTGGGGACATCAATGAGATTGGACACATGTGGTAAAGAGAAGAAGGGATGAGCTGGAAGGACCGAAGGCGAAACTCAGAAAATGAGGTGTTTAAAGTTTCAGAACAGGTGAGAAGGTCGAGGGGTGGGCCCATGAAATCTATGACTGAGGTCGAATAGAAGCTATTACATGCATTAAAGATTAGAAAGATGTGGGAGGCCAGCAGGGTGGACCATGACCAGAAGGATGGTGGAGGGGAGGCAGCGAGCCAGCTTCTGATGCCCTCAGTGAAGGTGGGGGGTTGGGGTTACGTGGACGGCAGCCGTAAGGTGGGGTAGGGTTAGTAGAGTTTGATGTCACCGCTTTCGAATGAGCTAGGATTTTAAAAGAAGAGGAAGAGGAAGAGATGTAAGTAGCATTGGGGAGTAAATGGGACTCACAGGTCTCAAGGGAACCGACTGCCCCCTGAGTACATTGTTTCTCCACATTCCAACGCTGGACCTGCTCTCTGGTTCTCTGCTTGTCAGCTTGATTTTCTCTTATTTCTGACAGCTGTCTTCACATAGCAGGGATTTAGCCCAGGTTTTACATTCCATCGCTTTAGCGATAGGAGAAGGAGGAACCGAAAGCACTCTCTCATCCCAGTCCGCGGAAGGGCATCCTTGCTCTCTTGAATCAGGTACATGCCCCAGACTCAATGAAAAACAGGCAGGAGTGGGTCATATATTTCCAAAAGGTGGCTCTCTGTTGATAGGGTCAATTCTTAGAAAGATACCTACCGTGGGCTGACAATGTCACGTGTCTGCCAGAGTAAATTTCCAATGATTGGCCAAGGAATGCGCGGACTTGGTTTCCAACCCCCTCGGGTCCTTATGGCTAATTATCTATGAAGCTGCCCTCACAAGCTGCCAGGTGGTAAAAAGGATTAATGCTGTCGAGCCCTCAGCCACCTAATTGGATGATCAGGAGGACAGGACTTGACTTAGCAGAACTCTCCTCTGGTGTGCAGAACTCACTGGAAATGAATCCTTTGTGACATCAGCTTCTCTACCTTTGCCCTTTTAAATTCCTACCAACCCAGGCTTCGCGACCATGGCGTGCCTTCAAAAACTGCCTCTTTCATTTGTCCTACCTTGCTTCATTAGGTAGATGTGGCCGGGAGAGGGTCTTTTAAAGGAAGGCCCCTTGAACTTTGGAATTTGGTAACAAGGCACATTTCTCAACCCCACCCTCAGAGATTCTGAGGCCGGAGTGAGTTCCAGGAATCAGTATTTGGAACAAGAGGCTGGCAGTTCTGCAGGACGTACTTTGGAAAATATTGCTTTAGCACTTCATTAGAATGGAACTTGGCAACCAATTTTCAGTCCCTGTATTTCCCTGAAATGTTGCTGCCTGGTCTTCGCACAGACCTGGGTGAGCCGTTGTGAAGCTCTTCTACTCACATCAATGGAAGAGATAGTCATGTCATGCCGAATCCCGAACTCTAAGATATGAAGGCCCCATTCCCCGTCTTGTTTTCCTCCTTTTCCTCCTACATGCATCCCCCAACTTTCCCCTCACCTTTCTCCTTTTCTCCCTACCACCATGATCAGAACAAAACCAAAATAAATTAAAACGCTCTTTTCCATAGAGAAAGGTTTCCTCTGCTGCTGATCTTCCCATCCCCCCACCCTGGCCAAGCGTACCTCGTTTAGGTCTGGCAACGGTTTGCTTTTCCCTCGTGAAGCATTTATCCTCAGCAGCTCTCTAGTGCACAAGGAGCTTTCTGGAAATCTCTCAAGGATGTGAGCAGGAGTCTTAACAATGCTTGAAAATGCCAAGTGTGCTCTGCGGCTTCGCTCTCACAGGTAAGGGATATCCTCACAAGCTTATAGATGAGAGCCTCTAAGTTGTACTTGTTACCAAGGACACAATTTTATTCAATAATTTGTGAAGCTGAAGCTATAAGGAAAAATATTTCTTCATTAATTCATTCTATAATTTGTCTACCCATTTAACCCCCCATTCCACCCATCCACTTGTCCATCTGTCCATCCATCTGTCCATCCATCCATCCATCCATCCATCTATCACCCATCCACCCATCCATCCATTCACCCATCCACTCATCCATTCATCTGTCCATTCTTCCAGCTACCCATCTATCCACCTACCCTCTCATCCATTCATCTAGCTGTTCACCTGTCCATCTGTCTGTCCGTCCATTCATCCATCATCTATCCATCTACCCATCCACCCATCCATTCAACCATCCATCCATTCACCCATCCACTCATCCATTCATCTATCCATTCATTTACCTACCCATCCATCCACCTATCCTTTCATCCATCCATCCATCCATCCATTAATTTAATTAACATTTATTGAATGCCTATGTATGTTTTTAGCCAGAACCAAAGTGATTATTTGAACAGTGATAACACTCAGGAAGGCCCCATTGTGGTGATGGAAACATACATAAACGGATAATGTATAAGGGAGTGGTCTTTAGTATCAGAGATTGCCACAGAGTATCATGTGAAGTGAATAAATTATTCTTCTCATTCAATGCCTTTTCCTCAGTCTCTGTGCTCGTGTGGACCGCAATTAAAATCAAGTGTTTATTTCTTTACTTGGTTCTTTCAGTTTCCCCCAGGTAGATTGTAAACTTGGCAAGGGCAAAGATGGTGTCTGCTTTATTCAACATGCGTGTGGTCGGCAGCGCTCAAAAGCTCAGAAAGTGATGTCCTGGGCTGAAGGTATAATAAGAGGAAAATGTTAAAGAGGAAAAAAGTCAGGTCTATGGTGCAGAGAAACGAAGGATGCGTAGAGAGCCAAGAGACAGATAAAAACTGTTTTGGCTTTGCTAGAGGGTAAAATGCATGGTTAGGGCCAGCAGAATGCTGAAAAGGGTGACGCCTACATGACCTGGTGAGCGCGGGCTTTGCCCTTTGCAAGCACGGAGTCACAGGAAGGCTCGAAGCAGGGGAATCACAGCTGGCCAGATTGTCGTTTTTCATGTGTTCCACTGGAGGCTGAGTGGAGAGGGAGATTAAGGCCAGGGGAGCAGTCAGAAGCCATTGTAAATATTCTAGGCAGAAGATGAGATTTCGATGAAGTGGAAACAGAGTAGGGATATGTGTGGGGACATTCATGGCCAAGGCTTGCTGACTGAATGTGAGTGTGAAGGGGGTAGGCGAGTGATTCAGAATAACCCAAGTTTCTAGCTTGGGTTGATAGGGTGGATGGGGTGCATCAGCAGACAAAGAGAAAATAAGGAAGATGAACCAGCAGAAATGAGGAGTTTGGTGTCGGCTTTTCTGGACTCTCTTCCAGAGGCTAGTGGAATATCACACGGAGATATCTGGTCAACCGTTGTGTTCAAACATCTGAAGCTCGAGTCTCTCTGGGCTGAAGCCATAGCATTGAGAGCAACAAGGTGGGTGTGATTTAACCCATTGTCATAGTCACTAGTACCCAGACGGAGCACATAGAATGAGATGAGCGACATGTTCTGGCAGGAATGAGGGAAGCGCATTGCTTTGGAGAAACCCTGCCACCTATTATATCAGCTGTGTATTTTCCCTCCTTGTCTTGGAAGGTAAGGCCCATTGGCTTCATCATCCCTGGTACCCGGTATAGCATCTTACATATAGTAGGTACTTTAAAAAAAAAGTTTGTAATTTCTGGAGTAGTCGCCAAATTTTTAAAGATTCTCATTGCATCTCTTTAGAGAAGTAGAGACTTATTTAAATCTTATTGTTTTCATAAAAGATTTAAAACTTAAAAAAATTCTTATGCAAGAGGCTCATCAGTGACATAGAAGGGACTATGGTTTTAGAATACTTTTCTTTTTTTTTTTTCTACAAATGAGTAGTACTGCCTTCTCTGTTCGAGTGGTGAGTGAGGCACGCTGCCGGGACAGCCAGGAGGGATCATGGCCAGCTCTGTCAGCTCAGCGAGCTTGCGCCTTAGTTTTCTTATTTATAAAATGAGAGTAAGAACGTCTACTTTTTTTTTTTTTAGTATTACTATTTACTTAGCATCTTAGCATTAAAATTCTCCCTAATTATGTTTACCATATCTAGTTAGTTAATTATATTGATTTAAAGAATATAGTAAGGGCTGAAGGAAAACCTAAGACACAGATATCATGATGGAATTATGCTGGCGTTACTTGTACTACGTAGTGACATGACACATGCTAGTAGGAGTTTCATGGAAGCGAAAAGTGTCCTGATTTCCCAAACCATCGCCAAATGGGGAGGCAAACAGCCCCCATCTGGAATAAGCAAGAGTTTGTACCACCACCACCCACCCCCACCCCACACACACTCTGGTTTTTTTTTTTTTGCAGTGAGTGAAAAAATGTAGTTTCACTCTTTGTCATTGTAATTAAATCAAGTCTAGGAAAACATAAAATACGAGACACATTCCTGTCCAACAGAAAAATTTTGAAACCCGCACGCCAGATTGCAAACTGTTAAAATCCATTCATTAAAAGTTCATGGTCTATTGGACTTCTTTCCCTTCAAGCATTGCATTATGTACATTTCCTATCTCTGTTTATGTGACAGATTGTCTAACAGATTTCTCGTACAGTAGAGTTACAGAGTCTGCCAGAAAGGCCTAGTTTGGAACCTGTGGCCATAAGTGCGATGAATTTGGAAATGCCATCTTGCTATCTAGTGCGTAATTTATTAATAAGGGCCTCACAGAGCCCTCAAGATCAACAATTATATACCTGTTTCAAGTTAATTGGACTCTGCAGAAATAGGAGTTATAGGAATTATATGTTATAAAAATTTGGTAGGCGTTGAATGGGCTGACAGCACATTCTGAAACCTAGTATTGACTTTCAATCATTTTAATGTGCAGTCGCCAGAATCCTTGGCTGAGGCTGTCTATCAGTGTAAAAGTGCCCATTTTGAGACCATGTGCTAATTCTTTATGTAGCTATATGAATATGCATGTGTATTGTGTATTTCTACATGCATGGACAAATCACATATTTATTTACACCTAAAGTTTGCTAATACCAAGTGTTGAAAAAAAGTAGAATTCGTAATCCAGATTTCGAAACCAGCTTTTATGCTACACCAAAGACTCTTAAGAGTTATGGCAGGGCTTTTATTTTTAGCAGTCAGTAAATTAAACCTTTTATTCATCATTCTGAAAGAGGACGGTAAAAAAAAAAAGAGAGAACATCCGTTCTTTTTAATTTCAGGAAGGGAAAAGGCAGCCATCCAATCACAGAGTGAAGCCAAGTGTTAAGATTTATTCAAGACAGTGGCTTTACATATTTTTGTCACCCTCTCATCAATTAATTGGTTATCTATGTTACAATAACAAGGTATTACTGATAAAGATGGATCTCTCTCTCTCCTTCCTTCTTCTCTCCACTTCCTCTCTCTCTCCCTCCTCCTCTCTCTCTCCTTCTTTTCCTCTCTCCTTCCCCCTGCTCCCTTCCCCCGCCCCCCTTAATGACAAACTTAAGCACCGTCATTGGAGAAATGTTGTGTTCTGGGTGCAAAGGTGTTTACCACCATTCAGTACACTCTCTCTGAATAATTCACGTTTTTTTACAAGGCGTATCTGATCAGAGTTTCTCAAACATGGCACTGTCGGCACATTAGGCCCTATGATATTGGGTGGGGGGGCATTCCTGAGAATTGTAAAATCATAAAATGTTTACCAGCACTCCTGGACTTCACCCAGCATTAATATTCACTCTAGTTGTGACAACCAAATGTCACCCGGAGGACAAAAGTCACCCCTGACTGAGAGTCTCTGCTGGATACTCATAGGGCCATCATTTACTTTACCGACTGAAAGAATTTTTTAAGCATATATGTTTACCTTGGATTAACTTTTCAGTCTTTTTGTGCCTTCAGCCTCCTCATCCTACCCAACGTTCCCCAAGTGCAAAGTACATTCATAGCCTCTTTTTTTTTTGGTGCTGATTCTATGGAACATATTTCATTTCGTGTTGAGAGAAAGCAACCATTTGCAGTCATTTTAAATTCGATAATGAATTAATGAGAAGAGGAAAAAAAGACATACATTTTCATAAACGAATTTCCCAGATGTGTGGATGGTTTTATGTAAAACGACATTAAAAGAAAAAGTAGGAGCATTATTGAGACAGAAAGATATAAAGCTCTGTCCTGCCACCACAGGTATGCCATGTATGCATCAGGTCTGGAAGCAGAAGTGTACAACGTTTCACTAACGTCATAGGAAAAAAACAAAGGATTTTGGAAGAGGTCACGTGCAGTATATTAAATACAGTGGCTTCACTAAACAGTTCTACAGTGAGAGTCTAAGAATTAAGTTATTCTGTCATCGACTCATCCATAAAGGAACTATGCTCACTTCTCCTGTCTGCCCCGATTGCCTTCTGAGGAGCATCTGGATGCTCCAAAGGCCCTGACGTAACAACTATTTTTGCAGGAATCGCAGTGGTCTTATTTCGGGCTTGAGCATTCCGGGTTGTGGATTCCTTCGGAAGCCAGGCATCTGATTAGGTGCTGCCAAAGGCTCTGCGTAAATGTTTGCTTTCTGGTGGTGGTGGTGGTGATGAAGAGCCGAGCAGTTCGATTTTCCTGTAAACAGCTGCTTCCTTTCCGTTAGCTGAATGAGAGGATTCCTCGCCCATTTCGGGGCACATCGTGCCTGACGATGTGTGCTGCTGCGTGAAAGGAACAGGATCAGGAGAGAGAGTCATCCTGCTGTCCAGTTTTGCATGTTAACACTGGGTTACATTTCTAACGTAGCATTCCAGTGTCCTTTAAGACCGATTCTATGTTCTCTTAAATTCAAGCGTACGGGAAAGGAAAGGTACATGGTAGTCCATATTTAATAAGCCGCACAACGTAGTATGCTATCAGGTTCTTTCTTGTTAGTGAAGGTGGCTTGACCTCGCTGCCCTCCGAAATCAGTAAGAAAGTAAGTTTGAGAAGCCGACTCAGGGAGGGTTTTGTGAAGGATACATTTTCCATCCGTTCCTTCAGCCGCCGTAAAAGTTCACGCTGGGGGTGCCAGCTCAGCAGAGGGGCTCGGGCGTGGCTGGATGGCATTCGTTCCCTCCTAGAATTGCTTTATTAGATTGTAGTTTAGGGTAATACCAGGAGCCCATATCCAGGGATGTGGAAAGAGACAGAAATGCCCTCTGTGCCTTCGTGAAAATGTGTCCTGGGCATTACATTTCAGGTCGTCTGCATAGTGGCTTAAAACGCAGACATTGCTGTGTTCCCAGACTGCCTGGGTCTAACTCCCAGCTACACCTTTTTGTAGGGTCCTCCCTCCCCCCCAAAATTTAATTCTTTTTCCTTCCACCTTCTAAGTTTTTCTAGCTGGGCTAATAATCAAATTAACAGACAGATTAACGGGAGAAAAATCAGATTTTAATACATGCACATGGAGAATTCACATAAGCATGAAAATTCCAAAGACAGCGAGGCCGCCTTGGGTATAGATGACATTTTGGACAAAGAAGAAAAAGGAGGAAAGGGGGTCTTAGATTTCAGAAGTGGGAGTGGGCTACTTACAGATAGTTGAGGAAGGGTAGACACACATGGCAGGCACATTCTTGCAAGGGACACGGAAACAGTGGGACCGGGGGTATTCCTGCTTGAGGCCTTCATGTTTATCACACTAATTCAAATTAGGCAGAGGCAACCTGCTAAGATTTCCTTCCTGAAGCAGGTTTTTCTATCTACATCTCTTGGGCAGGTCAAAGGTCCTTTCTGAGACTTTTGCTTCTTGATAACCAGCTTAAAATTAGTATTCCAAAAAGCAGCTTCTGGGTGGCCAGACTTTGGTCCCTTTCACATTTCTCTTGACTCCCATAAGCATCAGTTTTCTCCTCTATAACATGAAGGATATTATAGTGAGTGCCCGCGTCATGGAATTGTGAGGCTTCCATTATGCACAGTCACGTCGCTGGGTGAGATGTAATAGTGACAGTCATGGCAGAACTTGTTACACGGCAGAACTTCCTTCGGCATCCACCTTGAAGAATAATTATGACAAAATTGAATCACTGGTTTATTTGCATCATACAGGCACCTGGCATTATGTACATTAATTAGAAGATTTCCCTGCATGTTGATGGATAGGAAAATCCAGACAAATTTTTTGGCTCTTTCACAGCAAACAGAGAGGGTTTTGTGTTTTATGTGTCAGTATGAACTTAATTCCTGGCATCAATATATCTTCTACTTCTGTTTTCATTTCTTCCCTTTTATCACCTATTAACAAGATAAATAAATCTGTTTTATCTTGCCATATTTTGTTTGTCAATATGAGCCAATTTAAGCCTTCCTGGACCCAAGGTAGCAAGGGAATGAGTAATAAATAGATCTCGCAATAAATGTAACCCCCAGAATATTGATCTGGTCTTATGCTTCATGTCCCCAAGCAACAGGGGCCACAAACTCAAATATCCAAGCAGACGGTGTCAATGAGAAAAATGGGCCCAGTTTAAGACAACAGAGATTGTGGGAATTGTAAACAGATTGGATATTCTCCATCCTCCTACGACATTCCCCTGGCCATATTTCCTCACCCATGAGTGTCTCAGTGACCCCCATTCCCACCCTTTGCTTCTCAAGCTCATCTCTTCAGATTCAACACTAAGGTAGATGTACACTTGCAAGTTTTCCTAAAACTATACCTATGGTTATTTTATTTGAAGCAAAAGAGCGTGTTATGGTGTGGCCCAAAATATAGACCTCACACAAAGCATTCTGTGCATGTGAAGTAATAAAATAATTAATGATTATGTCGATTATCAACATGAGCGATAAGATAGCCAGCGTGTATGGCACACTGGTTATGTTCTGTTGAATGCTTTACATGAATTTCTCAGTTAGATGCTATTATCAATGGCACTGTGGAGACTCAAGGATACAGAGTAACTCCCCCAAGCCGAAGACAACTTTCTGAATGCTTCCACCTCTTAGCATCTGGGCATCACGCAACGTGACTCCCCAAGAGGCTGCTGTACCATTTTGCAAGTGTGACCACTTTCACCTGGAAAGATTCCCTAACTCTCTAAACTAGATCCTTGCTGATCATCTTTCAAGTTTCATCTCTCCGGTCTCACCTGCCTTGGAGACCTCCCCACCCACCCTGACTTGGTTTGGCGTCCCCTCCTGTACAGGACATAGGTACACTATGATGGACCTTGGGCATATAGTGCTCTTCCCGCTATCCTTCCATGCCTCCAGTGCCATATTTTGTAGGTGACACCTATTCTTCTATCAGAGAAGACCCTGTGGGAAGCCACCACCAGGGACCTAGATATTATCAAATGGTGCCCAAAGCAAACCTTGGCGACAGGGGCTTAAAGTTTAGCTTGTGCAGGTAGACTGCTTGAGTGTGAATTCTGTTGTCTTATCTCACTAGTTGTGTGATCTTGGGTAAGTTATCAACCTCTCTGTGCCTCAGTTGCCATATTCGTGAAATGGGGTAAATAATTATGTCCACCCCACAAGTTACTGAGTGGATATGAGATGATTATAAAGCTCTTTGGGTTTTGCACATAGGAGCTGCTCATTAAATGTTAGTTACTATTCTCCACGATTATTATAATATGCAATGTATAATGTCCAATATTACTTTATAGGGAAATGCCCCAGTCAATTAAATTGTCATTCCTTTAATTCTTATTTCCTTCTCTCATTTCATAGGCATTTATGGCACACTTATTCAAAGTATGACACATGGTAGACCAAGTCCCTACCTTTCGAAAGCTTTTAATTTCCACCTATGTGGACTAATATGGCTGTTACAAGCCCCACGTGGCTACTGAAATTTATACATAAATGAATTAAAATTAAATTTTTAGTGCCTCAGTAAGACAAGCCACATTTCAAGTGCTTACTAGTCATACGTAGCAGGAAGCTACCGTGTTGGACAGCACAGATGGATAAAACATTTCCATCATTGCAGAAAATTCTTTCCGGCAATGCTGGTCTACTAGAAAAAAAGAGACAATCAAACTTAAACAAATGTCAGGATTATTTAAGAACACGGAAAGTGTACTTCTTGAAACCATAATTTTACCTCAATCTTGCATTATTCTGCCTTGGAAATGTCAACACTGAACTTGGGCGAGTGTGTGGTTCAGGAACGGATTGAACTTGAGAGAGCCGATATGGAGATCTTCCCTCTCCTCTCTTTCTCCTCGCTTGTTCCTTTCCCTTTGCTGTCCCCACCTCTTTCCTTTGTCCATCTTTCCTGCTCTCTCACATTCTCTCCCTCCTTCTCTAACACATACTCTTCTGGAGTGGTTTTTTTTTTTTTTTTTTTTTTTTTTTAAGAGAAAAATCTGTTTCCTTAGACTCCTAAGTTTATTGGAGCCTCAGGGACCTAAAAAATCTAGCTACAGTATAATGCCAGGAATGTTGTGATAAGAGCCGGGGAAAAATGAAATGGACGCCTATAGGACAGAGGTATCATTTCTGCTTGGCCGTGATAGGAAAGCCACACAGAGAAGGTATATGCTCATCCTTGACCTTCAGCAAGTCCCTGAGTCTCCCAGTGAGTGACAGGCAGAAGAATGTAAACAGCACCTATCTCTTAGAGAACAGGAGTTTTATGAATGCAATTATTAATCACCGTGAAACTATTGTGAACTATTACCATAAAACAATGGCATGCTCCTTTTATTCTCCTAGATCAGTATTACTGAAAGGCCTTCCTGTCCCAGGCTTATCATATAGACGGGCAATTCATATTGCCATATATATATATATGTTGACTTTTTAATCAAGTTTTAATGGTCTTCAGGATTTCAGACATCGCGATTGTGGGGAGACCTGCAACTAGTAATGGCCATATTTGTTTTAATTTTATGATTGCTTTTATTCCATCTCTAGTTCCAAAAAGAGTTTGAGATGGCTTACAATAACGGCACATGTTCAGTAAACCATAAGGTTATTAAGACAAAAGAAATCATGTGTCTCTAATAATGGAAGGATGAAGGAAGAATAATGGTAAGAAAGAAGGGGATAGAGGGTAAAAAATATGAAGAAATCGTACTCTTTCATTTATTCAAATATGTTAAGAATCTTAGGCTAAAGCCAGGCACTGGAAATGAGCACAAAGCTTATATCTTTATATCTAAGAATTCTGGTTAAATAGGAAGGAAGAAAGGAAGGAAGGAAGGAAGGAAGGAAGGAAGGAAGGAAGCTATATGTTCTGCTATCTTGCTATATTCTTTCAATATAATTTATTTAGCACCTACTCTGTTGCTGGGATTTCGATAGATGCCGAGGAATGGGAGGATGATATAAATATGATCAAGACCAGGTTATTATAGGGAGAGGAAATGGCAAGTTCGAAGACCTTGAGATGAAGGAAATTGTGTATTCTTAGAACAGAAAGTGGATCGGTGTATGTGTATGTGTGTGCGTGCGTGTGTGTACACACCTCTTTAAGTTTATTGACGATGATGGGGAAAAGCCATAGTCAATGAACCTAGCGATAAGTGAGGACCAGATAACTTAGGGCTCTGTTAAGGCAAGTTAAGAAGTTTAGCTTTTACTTTCAGGACAATTGGGAACCATTGAAGTGGATCAAATTTTCCATTTAGAAGGATAACTCTCCCTGCAGTGTGGAGGATGGATTGTGGTGGAAGAAACATCAGTCGGGGGCTGTTGCAGGTGAGAAATGTGGAGGCTTTGGGTGAGGATAATGCCTACAAGAGTGAAGAGAACTGAATGGATCTATGATACATGAGGTGGGACAATCAACTTACCTTGTTGATTAGTTGTAAATGAATGTGTGAGAGGAAGCAAGTTGGTCTCTCAAGTTTTATTCTGGAATGTTCTAGGGTGCAGGTAACATTTAACAAGATGCCGGAAACAGGAAAAGGAACAAATATTGGGTCTCAGGGAGACGATGACAAATGAAGTTGTAGGCATGATGCCTGAGATGTTTGGAAGACACTTAGGTGAAGATGGATGACTAGTAGGCAGTAGAGTGTAGGAATCTGACACTCAGACGTGGGGTGAGGTAAATGCCATATTTGGAAGTCTTAGAGTAGACACATGGCTTAGAATCGTGGGAATTGATGGGGCCATCTAGGTAGAGTTTGGAGTGAGAAAGAAAGAAGACCCAAGATCTTTTTGAATCTCAACATTGAGAGATTTCCCTGAGGAGAAAGAATGCATAACAGCAGGAAATTGGGGTGTCACAGATGCAGAAAGAAGCCTGTGCATCTGGGAGAATGTGGTGCAGCCTGTGTCATCATACCACAGGGTCCCTCGCCAAGGAAGCTGAGTGATAAGAAGAATTCGTAGTGAAAAAAGATGAGAACCCAGGAGTCATCTCTGTGGTCTTGCATCATTGTTAGGTGACCTTGAATCTCTGAAATTCTCTCTGCTATAGCTCTGGTTTGAAATGTGCCCTCAGTGATACATCGTGAATTTACTGACTGCTTTTTCAGACATCTCAACTGTAACTTTAATAACCCGAGCTCTGGTTCCTATCACAGTTCCTGCAGTGCCCCAGGACTCATTAAATTGCTGGGGGGATTCAAAGGCCTCCCAATTAAGGACCCATTTTATGTGCATAGTCGAAATTCTGGAAATTATTGTCTCATTTGAGGCACAGGAGTAGGTGCTGCTATCTGCTAGGATGAATGATAATGTGGACCCCAGTGATTTGCTGTCCTTCATCGTTTGATCTGCTTTAATGACCAGAGTGTAATTAGCCAATTGTGTGCAGATAGGTGTTACAAATGGAGTTGTAAATTCAGCTCCTTAAAAAAAAAAAAAGTGGGTGTAAGATTCTCCCCTCCAATGCAATTTACAGAGGACTCTGTTGCAAAGTGAGGTGAAGTCCAGGATACCCTCTAAGGGATGAAGTGCGTGGCCATGCACATGGGCACACATGTAGACAGGTTTGTGTCCTTTGAATTGAAAGCAATAATGTTCCCTTGGTATAATTTCTTAGTGAAAATGTTTTTAAATAGAAACTGTTGACATCCCATACTAGGAAGTTTGAACAACGGAACAAAAATCTTTATGCACCTTGTAAATGTGTGTGTCCCTTCCTTGCACAGCAGAACTTCATATGATTCTGAGCTATGAAAGTTTATGTAGCCATCCCCAACCTTTTTGGCACCAGGGACCAGTGCTTCTATGAGAATCTAATGCCTGGTGATCTGAGGCGGAGCTGAGGCGGTGATGCTGGCGCTGGGGAGCGGCTGCAAATAAGGATGAAGCTTTGCTTGCCAGCCTGCTGCTCACCTCCTGCTGTGCGGCCCAGTTCCTAACAGACCACGGACCTTTATTGGTCCATGGCCTGGGGATTGGGGACTCCTCATATAGAGCATGGAGTTTTTAACGAGGTCGACATCACTCGGTAACAGAGGGAGCGTGCGTGGTGGTTAAGGGTTTGAGATCTCCGAACTGCCTGCATTCATAGCCTGGCTCCTATTTATTATTGGTTTGAACTTGGAAAAGATATGCTTAATGACTGAGCCTCAGTTTCTCCATTTTTAACCATTTCCCGTTTGCCCCAAGAACGTTTGCTGGTGGCACTCATGGCTGTAGCATTTACCCCAAGATAACTTGAGGATTACAGTTCTAACTTTACCTCCAAAGTTTGCCACGAAACATCTCGCTTTTATTATTATTTTCACATCGCTCTAGTATATTGATAGTCTTTAGAAACAAATGACATTCTATTTATAGTGTTCTGTTTTTAGTGGTGATATTTCCATTTACAAAATATAGTAATCCTTGATTGCTGAAATGTCAAATCCTAGAAAATGTAACATTCCTACACGTGATATTAAATGAACGCTGGCAGAGAGCTGTACTTTTTTTTTAAAAAAAAGGGAAAAGGATTATGATATGGATAGGCCTAGTCCCAGATCCCCTGACTTATTAGAAGGATTAAGGGAGAAAATGCATGAAAAGCACTTGGCATGACACCAGAGATGTACTAAGTGCTAAATATGTTAGGTATTGTTCTCACATCTTTATCACGGTAAACACCTTCGGTCAGGAAAACTGAGCATGGACCATTGGTATTTCAGAGCAAGAAAATAATCGATGCTCAGTAGCATCTCCTGAGCTTGCTAAACTGTCCCCGGCCATGTGGCAACGTGCTCTGAGGCTGCTCAAACTGCAGGGAAAACAAAACGCATCTCTTGGAATGCTCATTTGACCTAGAGTGAGAGAACCGTAAATGCTATCTTACACTAATGCCATCGCAGATATACTGTGGAGTCGAATGCACAATAGATTGTGGATTTGTAGGACAAACCACATAATGTCACATACATTTTGCCCTTGCAAGACCTGCTTTGAGCTGTGTCCCCCGGAATTCCTAGGGGGTGAAAGTCACTTTCGGCTGTTTTTCTGCCCAAGACATGGTGATTAGGAGACTGTGAAAGTGCTCCCTGTACCTCCCAGACTAGAAATGATGAGGGCTCCTTCTATGCTGTCCTGAAATGCCATTAGAAACTCAGTGTTTTCCAGATCGGGTTTTAGACATTGGGACTTTTTCTTTATTCAGGCAGCTTACGATGCCATCCTTTTGAAAGAGTTTTAATTTCATGCCTCCTCTCTTCCTCCCCTAAGTATTAATTTAGGTACATCAAGGATTATGGCAAGATTAAAAATTATATCAGCTCTTTAAAATGGAAGACACCTAAGAAAGAAAATGATTCTATAACTGATACACTACCGACCTACAAATCTTGCCCCAAAGATTTTCCTTTACAGGATTTCCCCTTTATCCAGTGCTTCTTCTATCTTTGAAGATTGACAGTACATACAGCCAAGCAATATGTTGCGAGTATCTTTAGGGCTAATACATTAAAATCCTGTTTCTTCTTGTCAGTAACTGCATAATAACCTATAACGTACATTGCATGTTTTTACTGGGGCTGGCATAACGAAGTACTACAGACTAAATAGCTAAAGGACACAGATTTATTTTCTCACAGTTCTAGATGCTGGCAGACCAAGATCAAGGTGCTGGCAGAGCTGGTTTCTTCTGAGGCCTTTCTCGTGGGCTTAAAGACGGCTTCTCCCTGTTTCTTCACATGGTCATCCCTCTTGTGTGTCCATGTCCTAATCTACTCTTCTTATAAGGATGCTAGTCATATTTGATCCGAGCCCAGCCATATGACCTCATTTTAACTTAATTAAAGGCCCTATCCCCCAATACTGTCACATTCTGAGGTACCAGGGGTTAGAATTTCAATCTATGAATTTTCAGGGAGGCACAATTTAGCTTATAACACAGGTTACCATAATTTGTTTAAATGTGTTCTCATCTTTTTTTTTTTTTTTTGGCAAAATAAACAACAATTGGAAATGGAAATTAAAACAACAATGAGATACTACTATACATCTATTAGAATGGCCAAAATCCAGAACACTGACACCACCAAATGCTGACGAGGAACCCTCATTCGCTGCTGGTGGGAATAGAAGCAGTGTCGCATTCGGTTTGGTGGTTGGAAGACAGTTTGGTGGTCTCTTCCAAAACGAAACCTTCTCCTACCATACAATCCAGCAGTTGTGCTCCTTGGTATTTACCAAAAGGAGTTGAAAACTTACATCCGCACAAAAACCTGCATGAGAATGTTTAAAGCAGCTTTATCCATTAATTTCCCAAACTTGGGAGCAACCAAGATGTTCTTCAGTAGGTGAATGAATCAATAAATGGCAGTGCATTCAGACTGTTATTTAACATGAAATGAAATGAGCTGGCAAGTCATGAAAAGGCACATAAGAAACTTAAATGCATATTATTAAGTGAAGGAAGCCAATCTGAATAGGCTACGTACTGTGCGATTCCAACGATTCTGACATTCTGGAAAAGGTTAAACTGTGGAGAGAGTAATAAGATCAGTGGCTGCCAGAAGTTAGGAGGGAAGGGAAGGGTGAACAGGGGGAGCACAGAGCATTTTTAGGTCAGTGAAACTACTCTATATGAGTCTATAATGATGGATACATGTCTTTATACACTCATAGAATGTACAACCCCAAGAGTGAACTCTAATGTAAATTAGGGACTTTGGGTGATAATGATTTGTCTATGTAGGTTCATCAATTATTACCAATGGACCAGTCTAGCGGGGATTTTGATAATGGGGGCGGCTACGCATGTGTGGGGGCAAGAGGTAATGGAAGATCTCTGTACCTTGCTTTCGATTTTGCTGTGAACCTAAAACTGCTCTAAAAATAAAATGGAAACATTTCAACAAAAAATTCACCCGTAACATTCACCTAGCTAGATAAAGGGAAAATGTTCCATTGGAACTTGCAATTTCAGTTATTTTCTTTTTCCTTTTTCCTATTTTTTTTTTCTCTTCCTCAAAGTAAGGAATGACTGTTTCCACATAGGAATTTAATAACTTGATTCTGTTTCAACAAAGATATTTAATAGAAGATTTTTTTTTTCCCCCCAGTGGCAATCTGCAGATTAATCGGATAATTTTAGGTGAATCAAAGAGTTGGGAGGTCTGTTCTGTTTAAGCTATCTTTGTGCTTATGTAGGGACAATAATATCATCCAATAAAAAGATGTATGCAATTATATCAGCTTTGCGGTAATTATATGGATATTTTAGTTGTTCGGTGCATTTAATTATGCTTTGTTAAACAGCCCATATTAACTTTCAGTGGGCCAAGCTCCGACTGGATCCATGCCAAGAGGCTTGTATATTTAATGTTCCACACGACGCATTTTCCTAGAGGCAGAGAACAAATGAAAACTGGGCAGGCGGGTTATAAGACCAACTAACTTTCCTTTCTGTTTCCTTTTTAGAAACATATTTAATTAAAAGTTCCAGAGATAATTTTATCCCTTTTAAAAACTTTATTTTAGTCGTTTGAATTAAAAAGGTAATACGGGGCTTTTGGAATCATTAAAGTAACACAGAACTATCTAAAGTAAAATTAATAGATGGTCCCTCTCCACCTACCCCCTCATATCTCCAGTATCACCCCAGGCAGATGGAATTCCCATTATGCTCTTTCGTATTCTTTCCTTTGCTAATGTAAATATACATCTTCACACCTATGTCTTTTAAAGATGGGCTCATACTCTAATTTCATTGAGTAACTTACTTTTGCCACATGGCATGGTTATTATCCTTACATGCCAGTATTAAAAAATCTACCCGGTCCTTTGTAATAGCTGTATAGTATTCCATAATATGGATGTATCATAATTTATTTCCCCCCTACACACACACACACATACACACACACATACTGATAACCTTTAGATTATTTGAAACAGTTTGTTTTGTCTGCAGATAAAAATAAGCACTGTTTCAATAAATATTTTATATATATTTCTTTAATTCCGGTACTTTTTCTTTCCCCCCGTTGGATAAATTCCCAGAAATTAAATTGCTGGTGAATATTTTGCAAATTTTTAATTTTAACAGATATTACCAAATTTTACCCAAAGATACTGGAATGATTAGCAATCTTCCCAACACTGTAAACTACCTGGCCAATGCTGGATATTAGCAATATTTTTTAAATGATCGAGTGTAACTATGGCACATGGTATATAGTTGCTTTAGTTTGCATTTTCCTGACTACTCATAGTACACAATATCTTTTCTCCTGTATAAATCCTTTATGTACAGTATTTGTCTATTTTTAAGTGGTAGATCTTTTTTTCTGTGTTAATTTGTAGGAATTCTGGGTATGCTACAACTGTTCACCTTAGTCAGTTATACTTGTTATGAACACATGCTATCCTTTGCCTTTTGATTTTGTCTGTAGGATCTTTTGTCATATAAAATTTTAATTTTTGTGTGATCATTTTTATTATTGACTTAAAGAACTATCCTTCCCCTATCCAACTTTTTAAATTAAGTGTATTGGGGTGACTTTGGTTAATAAAATTATGTAGGCTTCAAGTGTACAATCTTGTAACACACTATCTGTATATTGCATTGTGTGCTCACCACCCAAAGTCAAATCTCTTCCTGTCACCATATATTTGACCCTTTTATCCTTATCTACCTCCCCTCTTCCCTTTTCCCTCTGGTAACCACTAAACTGTTGTCTGCGTCTACCAGTTTTTGTTTGTCCTGTTCATTTGTTGTTTTCAGTTTCATATCCCACATGTGAATGAAATCTTATACTTCTAGACTTTTTTCATCTGACTTATTTCTCTTAGCATGATATTCTCAAGATTCATCCATGTCGTCACAAAGGACAGTATTTCATCTTTTTTATGACTGGGTAATATTCCATTGTGAATATGCACCACATCTTCTTTATCGAATCATCTGTCAAAGGGCATTCTGGTTGTTTCCTGTCTTGGCCACTATGAATAATATTGCAGTGAACATTGGGGTGCATATATATTTATGGATAAAGGTTTTCAAATTTGGGGGGTAGATACCCAGCAGAAGGATTGCTGAGTCATACGGTGGTTCATTTTTCAATTTTTGAATAACCTCCATATTCTGTTTTCCATAGTGGCTACACCAATTTACATTCCCACCAGCAGTGTATACTTTCAGGGATCATTTCTATAGTTTGTTACTATCCAACTTTTATAAAATAGTCTCTTATATTTTCTTATAATAATTTATATTTTTGTATATTTTTAATTTAGAATTTTTAATTTACCTGGAATTTACTCTTTCAAAATTAAATCCTAAATATAACACGTGTTATTTTTCTTAGAGAGATTATTCAGCTCACCCATAATTCCACCATTTCCACTAACTCATTTATACACAAGTTGCGTGTACATATATTTGTGTTTGTGTATTTCTACATACACACACATCACGATTTTTGTGCTCCTTATTCAACTATTTACTGTTATATATTAGGATTTTTCCCTTCGGCCTTGCCATGATGCTCTGTGATGATAAGAACTCCCTACTTTAAAGTCGGGCAGGCAACAATTGAGGTCAGAAGCTATAGTTGTGCTTCCTTTAAGTGTAAGTGGCAGAAGCCCCACCCACGCTAGTCTGAGCAAGAAGGAAGAATATTAACGTTCAGAAGTGAGAACTCCAGGAATCGCTCTAAATTTACCGGATCTGGAAGCTCAAATAATGTCACTAAGACTGGGTCTCAGTCTACCATGGGCTCTATTCCTCCCATGCTTATGATGCCTCCACCATTATGAAATGAGGAGATGCTTACTCCTGCCCCAGGCTTCAACTCTGGGAGAGGCAACTCTGCAGCAGCCATCCAGACTGACAACTTTGAGAGCAGGAGGGCCACTAAGAAAAACTTACATGCAGAGGGGGGTGGCCCCTTGATAATCCAAAATGAGTGATGTTCACTACACCTTATGCACTGGCTCAAATTTCCATATTATTTCTGAAAATTCATCGAACCCTTTAAGTGGAGTCCTTGTCACATGCTCTCCTGTCATTGTCACCTGCCTTTGATCAGATTTTAGCTGTTGGGGTGCAAGCGACCTTTTTCTCCAAGTGGGAGCCAGCTTTAACACCTGGACCTAAATATTGGTGTCCAGAGAAATTCAAATTAAAATAACAATGACGTACGATTTTTACATCTCAAATCAGCAAAGATTAACAAAAGTGCTAGTAGCCAATTTTGGCAAGACAGTGAGGTAACAAAAACCCTCACATGCTGATGGTGGGAGTGGAAATTAGTATGACTTTTGAAATATATATATGTATGTAAAGATATAGTTTTATCCAGCAATGCCTCTATTATTAATTAACCCCACAGCACAGATATTTTCAGTTGGTTTGTCTTTTGATGATAAAAGCGTGCATGCGAAGGGGTTCGATGTGGCATTATTTAAAATATTGAAGTCATACCCAGTTTTATGTATATTAGTCGTAGTAGCATTGCTGTCCAGCTATGCATTTGTCTGACATTTGAAGAAAAGGCAATTATACATTTTAGCACCAAAAAAGAAAATCTTTTAATGTAAGGAAAACAGCCCTTCAATGAAGATTTGGCCCTAAAATCGCCGTCTCAGTATTTTGGGTATAGTGGGCAGGTCACCTCTCTCATGCTTTGATTACACCTTCCATATGGGTTACAGATCATATTCAAAACCTTAATTACTCTGCAACAGCATTAATCACTCCGCTGAATGTATTTCACCTTTTCTCCTTCCCGCAATGTTTGTTTAAGCCAAGTTAACTGGATAGCAGTGCATTAAAAAGCAGTGGCAGTATATGGCAGAAGGGGGAGCTGAGCCCCCAAGACGAAGATTCTGGGGTCAGATCTCAAGCCATCAGCTATTAGCTCTGTTACCGACCCCAGCAAGGTGCTTCCCAGCTCTGGTAAGTCCACATTTTCTTTTTGCAAAATGGGCATAACAATCGGCATGCCATATCCAACCTGATTGTCATGAACAGTAAATAATAGTGTATGTAGAACATTCTATAAACCCTAAACCCCCGGACACAGGCAAATCCTGCTCTTTAGAATTACCTTTTATCACTACGTTCAGTCTCTAACTTCTTGTTCTCATATGAGTAAGTCTTTACCCAGGCAAAGTGGTTGTCTGACACTTCATACATTTGCAGAATGAGGTAGAGCAGGTTATTTAGCAAAGTAAAAAGTGGTGGAGTGAGTTTTGTTGTGGTTGTTTGTTTTATCTGATAGGGAGATGAAGGGCTCTCTCCCTTCACCTTCTGCATGTACAGGTGCTAATTCTTTACTTTGACGCCGTAGATGAGCCTCTCAGAGCCACGCTAACACAGTGGATTTGATTCCATTCTTTACTCAGTACCTTTCGTTTTCATTTCTGTCCTGAAAGAGTTTGGCAGTTGGACTCAACCCTTAGGTTCCCAAGGCTTAGCATCAAAAATCTGCGTAGAAAGTAAAATGGCAGCTCCCTTGCCTGTACATTCAATGTGCCTTCAGACTAGAGCCCTCTCACTCATGGAAATATGCATGTCCTTAAATGTCCTTATATTGGTACATGGCCGTGCTCACTTGTTACCGTATTGTCTGTGGTTGGTTTTGTGCTAAAAGGACAGAGTTGAAGAGATGCGACAGAGACGATATGGCCCACAAAGCAGAAAATATTTACTGTCGAGCTCTTTACGGAAAAAAATGTTTGCTGATTCCTGATTTAGACTGAAATTTGGGTTGAGTCATTGCTATACCAATATAAGACTTGAAAACTATATATATGTCTGTGTATGTGTATGACTGAATGAGTGTGTGTGTGTGTGTGTCCTTTAAACCCTCTAGCTAATCTTTACCTTAACCAAAAAGGATAGGAAAAAAATTTAAGCCATCAGTGCCTATAATTTTCTCGAGTGCATCTTAACATCATTTGTTTATTTTTCAACATTTAAAAATGTCTACTGTATCCCAGTTACTGTGCTAGGTACTTTAACATATGTCATTCAATATTATAATCCTCTCAGCAACCTTCTGAACGGATTGGTATTAAACCCATTTTAGAGGAGAGGAAATGGGCGTTCGAGAGGATTTAAATAACTTGTTAAATTTGTTGGAACGTCCCAGAGCCAGAATTCAGACCTAGATATGTCTGAATTTAAGCTGATGGATTCTGCTTACCGTCTGTCCTGTCGTCAACTTTATGAGAGGAATCAAGGATAGAGAGTCAAGGGATAAAGAATGTGCCTCGCATGTACCCAAAGAGGTTCAAGTCCAAGTTTGGTCCGTTTTATGATCTTTCTAAGGTGTTTTGAACTACATGAGGCTCTCTTACTCGGAATGATAGCATGTTGTTCACTGTGAACACTAATAGTTAGAATCTAGCAATGAAACTGGAATAACTGAAGAACAAATGGAATCTACTCAGATTGATTTTTAGGCAGAGATATGGAAAACTGGAAAGTAATTTTTTAGGAACATGCATTCCCATTCTATTTTGACTTTAATTAAATACTCTTGATTTAATCATTTACGTTATTTTATTACTTGTATGGATTACATTTAACGATACAAGGTTTGATTAATATACATATTTATTAAACCATATTTATTAAACTATTATTTTTTAAACCATTTTATCAGATATGATTAACTTATAAAAAGCTGTAGATATTTGATGTACACAACCTGATGATTTTGGAGATAAGTACACGCCTGTGAAATCCTCACCAAAATCAAGGCCATAAACTTATCCAACACCTCCAAATTTTCCTCTTGCCCTCTTATTTTTTTTCAATTGTTTTAAATACAGTTTTTTCTTTTTTGGCAAAAGCATTTAACATAATGTTTACCTTCCTAGCATATTTTTAAGTATATAATACAGTATTTTTAACTGTAGGCCCTATGATGTATGTTAGATCTCTGGAACGTATCATGTATAACAAACTTTATATCCTTGGACCGACATCTTCCCATGTCCTCTCCTCCTGACCTTGGCAACCACTACCGTTCTAGAAGTTGAGTATTTAAGATTCCTCCTAAAAGTGGGTTCATGCAGTACTTGTCCTTCTGTGTCTGGCTTATTTCATTTCTTATAATGTCTTCCAGGTCCATTCATGTTGCAAATAGCAGGGTTTTCTTCTTTTTTAAGGCTGAATAGTATTTCCTTGTATGTATGTAACACATGATCTTTATCCATTCATCCATTAATAGACATTTAGTTTTCTAAAATCATATCTTGATTGTCGTAAATAATGCTGTAATGAACATGGGTGTGCAGATATTTCTTTGAGATCCTGATTTCAATTTTTATGGGCATATACCCAGAAGTGGGATTGCTAGATCAAATGGTGACTCTATTTTTAGTTTTTTGAGGAATTTCCATAGTGTTTTCTATAGTGGATGCACCAATTTACTTTCCCACCAACAGTGTACAAAAGTTCCCTTTTCTCTACATCCTTGCCAACACTCGTTCTTTTGTTTATTTTTGATCATAGCTGTTCTTACTGGCGTGAGGTGATATCTCATTGCAGTTTTGATTTTCCAAGTGATTACTGATGTTGAGCATCTTTTCAATTAATATGGATTAAATGGATTATTATAGATAAAGTGTTGTAGCAACACCAGGAACTTAGATTACATTAATATAGTGCTATTTTATTGAATTTCTTATTTCAATTCCAAGTGACATTCAATATTATATTAGTTTCGGGTATACAGCATAGTGGTTAGACATTTATGTAACTTACAAAGTGATTCCCCTGATAAGTCTGGTACCCACCTGGCACCATACATAGTGATGATAATACCATTGAGTATATTCCCTATGCTCTATTTTACATTATGGGGCTTATTTTTAATAGTGTTGTTATTTTTGTAAGGATAATAATTTTTATTACTATTAAAGGCAATGACATACATAAATGTTCAGGCAAGGTAAGGTGGGGTTCCTGAACTGCGGTACGTATACCCTCTAGAAATACAATTTGATGAGACAGGGGTTCTTAGCCACAGAGAACACAGAGCTTGTTTACCAGACCATCAATGTTAAATATATATTTAAAAACCAAAAGAAAAAGAAAAATACATAGGTAAGAGAAAGCAAATGTACATCCATTTTTATGAGCAAGTATGAGACATCAAACACCATTTACATGCCATTAGATTTCCCCAGCTATGGTTCTAGAATTCTAGGTATAAAGCTGAAATCTCCTTTGCCATTAGCTAGTGGTACTTAGAGGGGTCATTTTTCAAAGCAATAAATTATTACTCCATTCAAAGGTGGTTTCTATTTTTCCATAAAGTTATTAAATTTGATAATGCAAACTACCTGCCTTCGTGAAGATTATAACTTGATCAATAAAGGATTAATAGGAAGATTTCAGAATATCCTTTTTTCCCCCCAATGTCTCAAATGGTCATCCTGTGGCTAGAATATCCTCTACTTCTTGAGCTAAAAAAAAAAAAAAGTACTAAAGAAACAGTTTCTCCAGGTCTGAGAGATGGGGGGTTGGGTAGAAGGGCATGTGGTTTAGGGATGGTGTTTGTCTCTGCAAAGGGATACTGCGAAGTCTGCTGTTTATTGCACAAGGCAAATGTCCAGTGCCCTCCACACTGAGGTGGAGGTAGGGATGCTGGGGAATATTGCAAGGCCGTCTGGCTTATGTCTTTTGGTTATGAAGGTCCTATAATTTATATTTTTACCTTTTCTCTGAATAAGGACTTCTCGTAAGTCACCCAGATACACTGGCAGAATTGCAAGATCCAGAACGAAAATTCCCTGTAGAACTTTAAACTTGTGTCTCACGCCTAGACCACACCGTTGAGCACAGATTAACATTTTTTTACAGCCTCTGAAATGATTTCGTAAAGAGCACAATTGTAGTTTAGGACACTGCCATCAGCAGTGGGACATTTAAAACACACTTAGGTCCACAAATCGTGACTGACACGTCCTTGTCACTCAAGGTGTGATGGGGACAGTACCTTCTGTTTTATTAGCAGTTCTAATGGGACATTATTTTGCCACACAAATTCTCATCTGTTAAGCAGTCTTTGAATGACTATTGTTTTGCATTTGAAAAAGCAATATATATATATTTTATTTGCGAGCGTGTGTGAAGGCATTAAAAATGTCCGGCGGAGACTTGTAAAATGTGGCCTAGATGTTCTTTCTTGCTCAGTTGTATACTTTTCTCATGGACAAGAGGTCCCAGGATTTGAATGGGGCGTAGAGCATTTTTCCTGACCTTGAGAAGGTTCTCGCCTACCACACGAACAATAAGAACTACAGATAGAAAGAGCGTGCATTCCAACCCGAACGTGGTCGTCATCTGTCTCAAGGTCAGTGGCAGAGTTTCGTCAAGAGGATATGGGAGATTCTGATAGAAAAGAAAGTAGAAGGGAAAGAGAAAAAAAAAAGTGGCGGGAGTAAAATATAGAAAAGTGGAAAGGAAAATAGACACAGTAATACCTAACGTTTTGCAGCAAAACAGCAAGTCCTAATAACTAATTAAATTGTTGCTTGTTATGTGCCGGTGACATTCTAAAGATACAACCAAGATGTAGCGTCAAGCATTCCTAACGACAATGCCTTTAGAAAGTCTCAAGTTGAAGCCCAATGTACCGTCTCTTTAAGAGACCAGCACAGCCAGTGTTTCTCCAGCTCTGAAATGGATTCCTTCTTTGATTAAGCACCAGGCGAGGCATTGCTTTGCTTTTAGGTGCCACACTCTGCGGAAAAGATGTAGCTTTAAAAACTCAGGTGAGATAAGCTGCCCCTGTTCTGAGGGGTATCTGCGAGCTGAGAACCTGGTGGGGAAAAGCAGATTCACATCTCCTACTTCAGGCTCACTCATCAGCATATGTGCGTTGCCTGGGATTGCTGGCAGCGTTCACGTTGGTTTCTCTTTCTTTGGTTTCTTACCTTCCCATGTTTCAGTTGAATGTACATAACTTGTGTAAGATCACACCGTGCCTCCTTAGAATTGGAACTTGGAGCTTCTTGCAGAAGGAATCGTCCAGCATTGGGTTCAATATGTGGGAGTCAGGGGTTTTCCATTGTCCATCAAGACCTATAGAGTAGCAGATGGGAACCTCACAGTCCTATATCGCATTGCATGTGGACTAAGCTGTTTGGTGAGTGGATAACTTCCATCTTTCTAGTAATAAAGGGTCTGGGAAGCCAACTGAGCTGCAATTCCAGTCAGCAGTGACCCAAAGAAAGCTGTGTTTCCTACTCAGACTTGGCACACTGTAAGCCCTGTGGTTAGTAAACATTCATTAAGCATCTACTCTGAGCCTAGCAAATAGACTTTTGATTAGTGACTGTTTTATTATTCTATTATCATTCATTTTAAATATCTATTTATAGAAACCTGATTAGACATTGTTTGTAGCTGAAATTCCTGCATTTATGTAGGTCTGGCTGTTTGCGTTAGAGAATGTGTCCCATCCTATGTTTCCTGGACAGGTGAAGAGTGAGTATGTTAAAAAGGGAACATTTGACCCAGGTGGTTACAGTAACAGTTTATTTGTGCTTGGATTTAATCACCTCAACTCACCTTACTAGTTGTAACCTTGTCATGGATATTAAATGTATGACTAACTCGTTCTATGATAGTGTAGATATGGCACAGTCCTGCCTTCTGTTCATTTATTCAGAAGTATTTTAGAACTTGATTAGTCGTATCCTACTGTGTTGCCTTGGACTTTAATAGTGTTAAATATCAGGGTCTACTTACTCTTCCAAGATCACCTAGTCTGTGTCCGTGGCTTCATTTCTCCATGCTCATGAATTCCTGATGATCTTAGCCTCTCCCCAGAGTCCCAAGATAACTATCCAATTGCCTCTTGGGTAGCTCCATCTGGAGTTCCAACTTAACATGGCCAAAATGGGTCTGTTATCTCTCTCAGATCTTTATCTGATGCTCCTGAACTTGGTCATTAGTGTCACCATTCAATCAATAACTCGTAAAAGATCTAGGAGTTGACCTTGACTTTCATACATTTTTATCCTTTAGAAAAATCATCCCCGTGCATATGTATCTTCAGTCCTGTCGATTCTATTTGTAAAATATTTATCACATCCTTTCTTTCTATTATATCTTTAGTGCCATGTCTTTGTTTATGCAAAACCCTCATCATCTTTTGGCCTGAACTACAAGACTCTCCTAGTGAGTCTCCTGCTTTCGGTGGTTCATTCCCCCATTCCTAACACGAGCTGTTCCACATTCCTTGTGGAATAATGGGGTCTAAACTCCTTAGCATGACTTACAGGGCCATTTATCTTCTGCTCTGTGCCCACTTGCCCTGTCTGGTCTTCATACATCTACCCTGCTCATTAGCTCACACAGTCACACTTCTGTTCCTTGTATAAGTTGTTTCCTCTGGTTAGAACTCCTTTCTCTTCTGACTATGTTGAACGAGCTCCTGTGCATCCTTTAAAACCCAACTCAAGCATCCTCGCCTTGGTGAATTCTCTGAAATCTGCCTTCTGCTCTCAGGCAGAACAAGACGCCTCCTTTACCAAGTAGATGCATAGAACATTTTATGTAACTTATTACAGTAATTATAATATAATTTTATACTGTAATACTTGTTTGTATTTGCTTTTATCAATAGACTTATCCAACTTTGTACCTCTGGGCCTGACAAAGGTTCTAGAATTCACACATGGAATACAGTGAGCATTCACATAAGTAATGTTAAAAAAAAAAAGAATCAATCAAATGAATCACCATGTATTTTTGGCAATGTTCATAAATAGGAAGACATCTTTATGCTCACAAATAAAAAAAAAACACAAAACCTTTAGAGTCAGAGAATTTGTATTTATTTTAGCACTTGGTGTTTAAATTGCATTTCTGATGGGCTGGCTCACTAGCTATGCTCATGAAAGCTCATGAAATACAAGGAAGAGGTTTATTCATCTCAGCATTGAGATATTTTGCTTTTCTGCAAAGCAAAGGGATCTGGAGACGTTTTGCAGGCTGGCCATGTCCCGTGTAATCCCAACTGTGTCTAGAGATTCTAGCAGGGATGGAGAGTGTAGCTGGGACTTCACGGGAAGTCGGCTTTCATCAGAAGCACATAGGGGAAGCAAAAGAATATCGAACTAAGGAAGAAAGCTTTCAGTGGCCAAGACAGCAACTCCCCCCATCTCTCTTTCTCTGCGGGCAAAGAGACTCTTCTGTTTATCTTTCTCCTCCTTCTTCCTCCCAGTTCTTTCTAGAGGTCACCTCTCTCTGCTTCTCTGTGTACTGCATCTCTTGACTACTCATCAGATTCTATGATGAAATCTACCCAATCTAACAAGTCCAGCTGTCAAAACTCATCCCTTTATCCCTTTCCAAAAGTCCCTCTAGGAGAGGCTCCAGTTCGACCAGAGAGGGTTATATGTCTAACCTTGGCCCCCAGAGAGGGGCCTGATTGAGTTGGGGCTATGAAAAGAGCAGTTTTTCTAAGAACCTGGCAGAGGTGGGGGGGAGGGTGACAATTGGCATCTCTACAGCAGGCATGAAGGAAATGTCAGCTGACATATACCTGTAGCATCAGCAGCCTTTCCATCTCTGAAACCCTCAGGTAAAGGACACCCTCCAGCATGTGACAGCTCTGCTTTTATTCTGTCCTAGGCCCAGACCACATCAGCTCTTTATAGGTAGAAGTCCTGTTGTAGGTTATGTGCTGTTAACGCCTGCAGGGGGAGAGAATTTGAGGAAAAAAGTGATTGATCATCTCTTTTATGACCTTTTGGTCTCCCAACTGTTTATCCAACTTCCTATTTAGCAATTTAAGGGAAAATTATTCTAATGAAGATAGCATAACCATTTAGGAATATCTCTAAGCAAACTTATTCCATCTTTATAATGTCCACGCTGGTGTAACATACAGAAATACCAATAATAATGTACATACCTTGCTCCATTGTAGGAAAGGAAATACCTTTTCCTCCATCGATCTTCCTTTCTCTGTGCGGGGCCCAGTAAATTGGACTGACAGAAGACATATTTACAAGAGAAAAAAAAAACATGCAAATGTATCTAATATAAGTTGCGTGTGACACGGGGTCTTCATAAGGAAACGACGACCCAAAGAAGCAGTTAAGCCTGAGCGTTTTATAGTGGGTCGGATGAAAGGTGGAGTTGTGGAAAAACATGATAGGACAAGCTGAGGGAAGTAAAGTGGGGGGAGCGGGGGAAGATTGAGCAAGGCCTGTGCATTTGGATTCTTCTTGGCATTGCAGAGAAAAGGATTTTTTCCCACACAGGGAGATCACCTTTCATGAGCTTCTATGACTTGTGTTAGGGAGAACAGGGAGCAGAGAGGGTCCTTCCTGTACCCGCCATTTCTCAGCTCCTTCTAGCTTAACGTATCCAGTATGCCAAGGTGCCACATTTTGGGGTAGAGTTGTCCTGAAAGCCATCACTACGCACCCAATCTTCTGCTCCAGAACCCCGGAATGCCTTGTCGTATCTGGAAGTCAGTTTTCTCTCTTGCTTTTTAGCTCGCACAGCTCTTAACCTGAACCTTGTTGCTGGTGCTAACTGCATGTCTACATTGTGTTCTGGTTATTAATGAACATATATCACCCTCCGAGGCTCTTCGCAGGCAGAGTACATCTGCCTTGTTTTTGTAGCTCCACAGTGCAAATTGGATGGCATGTACTCAATAGTATTTGAATGAAACAAAGTCAGGAAGCCAAACTGTGTAATAATAAAGCCTAACCCCCTAAGAATCTTATCTGTGACACCTAGCCTCATTTATTTCCTCCTCTCATGACAAAGTCTGTTTCCTCCTAAAATCTGTCCTTGTCCTGTTCATTGTCTTGTCTTCCCCACTAGAACATAAGCTCCATGAAGACTAGGATTTTATCCATCTTGTTTACCTGACAGAGTATTGAAAACAAATAACCATTGTGGAAATAAGCCAAGACCAACTTAATGAGAACAAGTAAAGGCTGTATACTGAGAGCTTGCCATAGCCAGGGAGTCAGCCACCATCACTTGTGTTTTGGCAGAGGCTCAAAGCTGGGCACAAGAGAGAGAAAGCATTGTAACCAGGAAATGTGAAGGCTTCAGGGATGCCCTGATCAGATGCTTTTGGCCTGGGGAAGATGCTGGTGGGCGATGTAGAAGCAGAACCTTCTATGTGACTGGTTAGGGTGTATATTTAACTTTCTCTGGTTGTTTTCCGTTTGTATATCCAGTGCCTCATTTGTTGGTAGGAAGGAGGGAGGGAAAGAGGGAGAGAGAGAGGACTATCGTCTAACTTCCATTCAGTAGATTTCATTTTGAACACCCCATGTTAAGGAGCAACTCATCCAAGCCGATATGGTGGCCCTTTTCAGGTGTGTCCACCCTTGAATCATATCCCATAATCTAAAGTTGGGGCACCATGAAGAAGAAAGAGACTCTTTTGTCCTATCAATTGGCCAAATAAGAGCCAAGGGCTTTTGAGGAGGCACTTAAAGAATTTTCAGTTTGCAATTGTGCAGAAGCTGTTGTTCAGGTAATTTAACATTGATTTTAGTTTAAAAGGCAATTAAGACAAAATGGGCTGCAACTAGCCACTTAGGTTAAATAAGCTTAGATTTAAATTGCTCCCCATTACCACCTTTGTTTTCTATGTTTGAACTCTTTTATGCTAATTTAGCATGCAGTAGGGTGGTGGCCCAATTCAGGCAGGTGGATGAAACAGGGAACAGAACCTGGAAGGTGGTTATTGAAAGAGGAACTAGTTGGCCCCAAATTGTTCCCAGGGTGAGATGGGTTCTCTTCTGTACGCTACTAGGAATATAAGTTATTAGAACAATCCAGTATTCTGGTTTCTTATCTCTAAAGTCTTGAAAATGATGCCCACTTTTTCACTCATCAGTTTCGCTTCTAGCTATGTACCCTGAGGTCATGAACCAAAACAAGCTCATGACATTATGGGCAAGGATGTTCATTTCAGTGTTATTTACCATAGACTGAAAAGAAATCATGCATTATAGTGGCATAACAATATTGAAGTTATCATTTTTTTATTATTATTATGGCAGAGACTCTTCAGTATATAGTGCAGAGTGCCAATATTATAAGACAGTTTATATGGTAAAATGTCCGTGGTGCTTGTGATTTTTTAGTTACCTATGCGATGTCTGTAGTGGATGGATTTACAATAAAATATTGCATGTGGCTCTCTTTGGATGGTAAAATAATGAGGGTCATTTTCTTCCTGTGCTTTTCCAAATTTTCTAAACTTTCCACAATCTACACACATTGGTTCATAATTATAAAAAGTATTGAAAACAATGTTTGTTGTAATGCTATTTAAAAAAAAAATTCCTCTCAGTGGCATGCTTGATACATACCACCTTGAAGATAAGGTTATATGTACATGCTAAATTACAAAGGGGTAGATTGGATGTTCCGTTGCAATAATTCTCTTTCTTGCTGGAGAAAAAGTCTGCTGAGCCTTACTAAAGAATGTCATTCACCTGGTTGTAGTTTAAAGTAAGTAAGGCGAACCATTCTGTAGAACACACTTCTAAACTATGCCCAGGTGATTCATGCATTTGTCTATTAGGAAAAGTGGTCATTTACTAGCAACCAATGTTGAGCTAATGGGATCCATTTCAGAATATAAGCACAACAAGTTCACCATAAATCGTATGCTCTCCCGTCTGAATATGCTTCATTAAGCTCACCTTTCCTGATGCAACTGGATTATTAGATGTCAGGACAAAGAAAATCATTAGATCCCACTGTTCTAATCCTACAACGTTCCAGTGTGGTTGCTATGTAATTTTATATTTTTACATTGAAACTGCTTTGTGCTTTTCTATGGGAAAATATTTTCAAACTGGTAAAGAAGCACTATTACTGTATTGTGAGGCATATCTCAGTAGGTCATTACCATAACTTCTAGCAGAAAGGATAATCTATGTCGCATTTTACTTCAAGGATAAGATTGATTTTTATAAAAATCTTTAGTGCACTGAGGCTTAGCAATTTTTTTTTTTTTTTCCTATGAAGAAGCAATTAGATACTGGAGTTTTCCAGAAATGTTAGGTGAGTATAAGCCAAACCTTGATGTTTTTTTGAAGGTCTTATCATTTAGCATTTGAAGAAAAAAGGCAGTTCCTGGTGAGAAAAACACTACGGCATACTGGCAGTTGTCAACCCTCACGTGGCTGGGGCTGTTCGCCATTTTGTTATATTTACATCTTTTTGGGAAACTGTCAAAAACCTGAAATAACAAAGAAGTAAGTAATACGCACCCATATTTCTGCTACCAAGAACTGCCCACTTGAATGATTTCTTCCAGGTAGGTGTATAGTCACACACACATACTTTAACAAAGGTATACACATTCTCTTTATAGTCAAAACAAGCCGCATATGTGTGTCTATCTTTCGTGTATATGTAAAAACAGGTAAATGTATATCTTCAGTGGTTTTATTGACAAACTATTTATTGACAAAAAAGGCATATGAATGCGTATACACGTATACACATATGTATACAGACATACTTCACAATTAAAACAAGTGATGGGTCGTGTATATATGTGAGTGCATATATATATATTTGGAGGTTTTATGTATATAAAACACACATTACCTTTTATAAAAATATAAAACCAATATATAAATGTTCTCTTAAAAGGCAAACTACAGCTCTCTCTCACCCTCCACCATCAGCACCAGTCTCCTCCCCTTTTCTCTAGAGAGAACTCTATTATGAATTTGGGGCCTATTCTTCTAGACCAGGGATTGGGGAACTTTTTCTATAAAAGGCCAGATAGCAACTATTCTAGGCTTTGTGGGCCATTTGGTCTCTGTCATAGCTGCTCAACTGTGCAATTACAGAGCAAAAGCAGTGACAGACAATGTGTAAACAAATGGGACAATAAAACTTCACTCGTGGACATTGAATTTAAATTTTTGACATTTTTAATATATCATAGAACATTCCTCTTCTTTTTGTTTTTAACCATTTAAAATATTTTTAAAACTTTTTTAGCTAGTGGGCTATGTGAAAACAGACAGCAGCCTAATTTGGCAAGCCTCTGTTCTCAATCATTTTTTTATGCATCCACAAATACACACACACATACACACACACACACACACACACACATCCTATAATTTTTTTTGTTTGTGCATTTTCTTTCATAAATGGTATCATATTATGAATCAGTTAAAACTTGCATTTTTATGTCAACAACAATTCACTGAAAATATATGTATATATAGGCATGCTGTATAGTCAGCACACGTATCTTCATTTCTATCTATACATATCCATGTTTATCCAGCTATAGATTATTCACATGTAGCTTTAGTCAATTCTTTTCACTGCTGTATAGTATTCTATCATAGGAAATGCATTTTTATGCTGATGGGTATTTAGTTTGTTGCTTTTTTTTTCTATTATAAGCAATGGTGCAATTACATCCATGAACATGGCTTGTGCATATGCTTTGTTAGGGTAGACATTAGATATAGAACGGCTTGGTTATAGGGCGTGCACATTTTCCATTTTAATAGATATTAGTCAATTGGTTTCCAGAGTGACAATACCAATTTACATTCCCACAGGGAGACCTTCTCTCATTCTTGATATGGTGGGGGGTGGGGGGGGTGGGGGGCTGTTCATCCATTGCTGTTTTCCTCACAGAGTCAGAACAAGGAAACAACCTTAGCTCTGTATCATCATGTCTTGTCACCACAGATGCTAGTGTGGACCTTTAGTTCCCTTCGGATGAGTACAGACATCATTTTAACTCTTTGCTGGGGCACTTACACACAAGAAGAGCAATTTATATCAATAACCAGGTTTGGCAACATCTGCCAAGGTTGTCACACTCTCTGATTAAATGGCCATATGTGCCAGGGAACAGGAGGACAAATGGGGTTGTAATTAGGGTTTGCTATCTTTCCACCCGCCACCCCTGCCGTTCTTAACTTAGAATAACCTTGCGTTTGTGAACTGATTTGTGAATCAAAACGTTCCATTGAGAATGCCAGTTTCTGCTGGCAAATAAAGTATAAGAATACTTTATATTTGTGTGCCTCTGTAATTACATAGTGTCTGGTTAAGCAAAAAGTCTAGTTTCCATTTTGCTTGAGGCCATTGAAAACCATGACCAGAGGATATGTGCTTACATTAGATCGTAACCGCTAAAATAATCAGAGAGTATATTGCGTCATCACTGTGAAAGGAAGTTCTACCTAACGTTATCTTAGCATCCTTTAAATGCCACTGCCCAAGAAAGGCAGGCAGAGAAAACACACATAAACTTTTCTTAACTCCACAAGGAGCAAGTGAAACACCATATTAATGCAATATTAAAAACACCCTAACACTCTTAATGCATAGAAGGGAAAAAAATAAAATTCTTCTCATTTTGTTACTGGTGTGACAGAGATGGATGATGGTTATGTAAGGACTTGGCATGTTCCAAAAACATCACAAAACAAAACAAAACAAAACCTGGAATTATTGCCTCTGGATGTGGAGCTGTAATACATGCGAAAATAAATATCTGAAAGATTTATTAGCATTTTAAAATTTGCTTACTGATATATAAAATTCTAATAAATTGTACACAAGGCCTTTAACTAAAATAAAGTACCCAAGAAGATGCCACAGGAAGCCAATGAATATTTCACTATTAATCAAACTCGGTATATATATATACACACACACATGGAATTATCTTCTGTGTTTAGAGCGTCTCATTCAATTGATAAGTGTTTGAAGAAGCAAGGCCCTCATAGTGTGTGTAGTTTGTGGTCCTGACTGTAAGGAAAAAGAAAAAACAACAACAAATTTTTCTACACCCAAAAGACTCACTTCCCCAGCCAATAGATGGCTTACTCTTTAACCAAAGCACCACTTAGATTGTGAATAGCTAGGATCTTGTGCAATTCATTCCCGCTTAATTAAAAATCATAGATCTGTGCGGACTTTTTCGGAGGGGAAATGGGAAAATTTACTTTGATGCCACTATTATACTTTAAGGTAAATACCTTTTCAAAGGTGATCTCTAAAGTTCACCAGTGCCCGGTAAATGTTTTTCTCCTCGAAGTAGGCTCAAACTTTCCAGCATTCTCATTTAGTACATACCGTGTAAGAAGATTCCCCATCACACTTTAACTACTAGAAAAAGTACAACAGCTTCTCCAAGGAAACACTGAAGAAAGCATGTCCGCAGCATTGGGGGAAGGGCGCGTTGGGGTTTCTCTCTTTTACTAGTATTTATATGTGAAGTAGCATACTGGAAGCCGTAAATACTGTCCCGTGGACATTTTGAATAATGCAGGAGTAGTGTAAGTAATTGGAAGTGCTTATATCCTGCCTTTAGACATTTCACTGCTCGTGAGTTAAAATTGGTTGTCAAGTGTGGACTCAGAGGACCGTGCAAGGTGCCCTATTCTGTCATGTGGTACATATTTAATGCTTGAAAGAACAAGGAAAGGGACACGTGCGGGAGAGAGAGAGAAAGAGAGAGAGCGGCAAGATGAGGCTGCCCGCTCTGCTTTGCACGCGCTTCGGGAAGCGTTGAGGTGGGACGCATGCAGCCCGGGCTTCCACCGCCTTCCCGGGGCTACAAGACTTTGCAAAAACACTGGACGTCCAATTTGGCGAGCGTTTTTTGGCGGGGAGGCCGAGGGGGCCCGGAAAGCCGAGCTGGGGCGCGGCAGTGTCCCTGGCACCTCGGTGGCCTCCCTTTGTGTGCGACCCCGCATTGATTGCCTCCTCGCTCCCACCGCTCGCTGGCTCTCCGTCTGCACGTCCTGCACCTGCTGGCGACGGTGTCAGGCTGCCAGGCAGGCAGGGCGAGCGCAGCACCGTGCGCCCGGCGGAGCACTGGAGTCATTTACATTGCTAGCACGTGGGGGCCGTGCGCTGTTGCCTCGGACTTCTCCCGTGTTCTCCCGGGGAGAAAGCAGGAGGCACTTTGCAGTCGACAATGAAATCTTGGCAGCTAATTGCAGTCGTGGGAGATGCCCTTCAGGTAAGGCGAGAGAAGAAGCCTCTGAATGCTGTCTGGGAAGGAGAGCCAGAGAGGGAGAGGGAGGGACGAAGAGCAGGCAGCTTCTGCTTAGGCTTCCTGAAGCCCACTGACTCACGGGAGGGAGTGAGAAAGGGACGGGGACCGGGGGCGGGCAACAGAGGGGAGGAGTGTGCAAATTGACATTTTTGGCTGCCTGTGGCAGAGGAGCCGCCGTCAGCCGCTGTCCAGCGTGCACGCAGAGAGGGTGGCGGCGTGTGTGCGCCTCCGGGGCTGTTGATTAGAATAGGGACCTGGCGGCGGATGGAATCCGGGAAAACCGAAGCTGCGATGAAGGCTGCCGCTGCTGCGTTTGCAGCGCATGAATGAGCCACGGTACGTAAGGCCACCCCAGGGACCGTTCGGGCTGGGCGCAGGGCTCGCCCCGGTGCACCCAGGGGCGCTGGCCGCCTGGGGAAGCCTGGGGGAGTCTGGAGTGTCTGGGGAGCCCCGGGGGCGAATCGATTTTCTTTACCGACTAGAAGTTCGTGGGGAACTTCATTGCCACACTCATTGGCTCCGTTTAACTTTATTTCCAGAGATGAATAAGCGTTTATAAGAAACGGCGTGAAAGTCCCAATAGGTTAGGAAGGGCTTTGCAAGAGCTGCGCGGTTCTTTAAGTGAGAGGTTGATGAAACCCCTGGCCAGATGGGCCGAGCTTCGGAAAGTTGGCAGGTTCACGTTCAGGTGGCCCATGCGTGTGCGAGGGTGGGAATGTGCACTGCATGTTTGTGTAAACATGTCTACCGTGTTAGTAGTGCTGGTGTTCACTCTCTCCCCTCTGCTTTTTCTGGTTCCCAGGGAAGAGAGAGAGAATTGACATAACTGAAAACGCTTTGACTTGGGAAATAGGCTCTGGGCCATTTTATTAAATGAAATAAGAATTGCCCTTTTTTTGAGAGATCAAATGGGGGAAATGTGCTTTGCCTTCCAAAGTGATAGAATCAACTGGCAAGCATTTAAAAAACACGCCAAGTGTTGACTACGACATTTGTCAGCCCAGAGGGATCACCTTAGAAGATTCAATCTCAGCCGGCCTGTCCCTCTAGCCATAATTTTCAGATTACAGTGAAATTGGTTGTTTTTCTTATTTCTGTTGACAAGAGCTGTGCTCTCCCGGCACACATATTTAATAAGGGCTCAGGGGGAATTCTGAATCCAAAAGTTTTGTTGGCAAAATCATCTTAGCAAAATATTGATTAAATTACTTGCCAAAAAGAGACACTTTCTGAGTATCTTAAGCTATCTCATAATTTACTCATTGCTTATACAGTTTAATTTTGGTCACACAGAAATGACTATGGTTTGTAATGGAGGCAGTCAAAAATGATTGTGTAATCCTCTTTATCTGGATAGCTGGGTAGTAAATTGTTTAAGACTAAAATCTTTCTCAATCGTGTTTCCTATTCTTGATCAAAATTTATCTTTGGCAATCCAAAAGGCATGAGTATAAAAGTGTTTGTGAAATGGAGTAACTCGACTTCGTGGTTTGCTGCGATTAAGTTTGAAGAGGGTTGTTCTTCAAGTAAGTAAACTAAAGTCACTCGGTGACAGCTGTTTACCGCTGGCATTCATAGGGAATGCAGACAGCATTCATGATTCTCATGCAAGAAGCAGGATTTTTCAACTCTTCTCTGCCCACCCACACTCCCCCCACATGCCAGTGCTTCCTGTGTATTAAAATACTCACAGGTTACGAAGAGAAAATTGCTTCTCCGAAGAGTGGAGGAAGTATTATCTTCCAGAGGGAAGGTTTCTTCTCTCCTTACTGGTCTTCCTTTTTTCTCTTTTATTTCCTTCCCTCCCTCCTTCCTCCCTTCCTTTCTTCTCTCTCGTTCCTTTTTTTTCTCCCATCCATCCACCTGTATTTCTTTCCATCTGTCTGTCTTTACTCTTGGACCTGGAACACAGAAAGCTTTTCACATATCTTCTACTACTGCATTTTCATTTTAACAAATGTTTTGCACCCTGAAGGATCATCGGAACCTGATTTTCTTTTTTCCTTTTTGGTATTCTCTGCTCATGTGCAAGAATTAATCAGTTATCAGGCAATCTACTGTACACTCATCTTATAAAAAAGTGAATATTCAAACTTTTCTGGTCGTTTCATTTTAACCAAGCAAGTAGGCTCTTGGAGAATCCTTTACTACATGAAAAAAGAAGAATCTTTTCTGTTACCACCAAGTGATGGGTATTTACAACAGTGTACTTTGCCTGCTATAAATTTATTGGGCTAGAGCCTGTTTTTATGTTTGTCTACTGTAATAGTATACTTCAGACTTCTATTTTCCCTGTTACCTAATTTTAAACTCTGGATTCATTTTAATATGTATTTATTTGGACTTAGTATAAATAACCATCAGCCTTGACTTATGGGCTAGCTTATTTATCACAATTTTTTTTTCCAATTTTTTTCTCTCTCCATGAGTATGACATAAAAGTCGAAGTAGATTTCAAATAAAGGGCTTTTTTTTTTTTCTTTTTGCCACAATTGCCTCCCTCTAAATTGTAGTTGTGAGATTTTGAGACTATATGGTCATATTCTGAGAACATTACATGAGAATCAGAGACAATATCCCTTACTGTTTTCTGTTTACAGAGAATCTAGTTGGATGGGTCAGTCTCGAGCTAAATAACTATTAGAACATTCAATGAAAGAAATTTTGGTCTTGTTTTTTGTCAAAATTTGTAATTTTTATGTTAGGTTTTGAGCAAAACTGCAGTACCAGAGAAATGGAACATGGTCCAAAAGAGGAAGGACATTATGAAGTCATAATAAAACTTTATTATTATTAATTAAATTTTATTTATGTTTAAATTTTAGCTTTTAAAAAACCCCACATGTATTATTAATCTTAGAGTTATTACAGAGGGGATTGGGATAAGTTCTTTGAAAGTAATTCTAAAGGAATGAAAATGAAAGTCTCTTGATGAGACTTTAATCTTCATCTTGGGTCGATTTTCCTGACAGACATAGGGAGAAACATCATGGATTCTACAAGTTTTTTGTACTTTAGACTTTGTTTTGATGTATATCTGAAAACTCCAGGATGTGATAATACATGAGATCTTTGTGCATATTAATGGGTGTATGTCTTTGTCCTGTGTCTTCCCCTTCATTTTTATGCAGAGTTGAGCATTTGCTGGTGTTAAGAGCAATAGTAAACAGGAACGAATGAGGGCACAAATGGTTTTTTAATTATGCATTTTAATTTGTTTGAATGAAATCATATATAAGAAAATAGCAGTCCTGAAGATGTGGTTTTCATGCTAACCCCCCCGCCGCCGCCCCTCTGCTCCCGTGCTACTAAATGAAATAAATCTGTAAAAGTCGGCTTTTAGCACACAGCGCTTGGCTTAGAAACCTTTATATTTAATTATTCAATAACTATAATGTCCCCAAAAGTTTTTAGGAGTGTTTTTTTTTTAATTAACAGATAAGAAGTTTGAATGAAAAGTCGTAGGGTGCGTGTATGCGTACCCAAAAAGCTGAAACAGCTTGTGTCAGCTATAGCAACTTGTTTTTGATTCGGCAAAACTAGGTTATGAATTCAAGCAATTAAAAATGACAAAAAGCCCAATTTCACTGCCTCGATGAATACACTTCCAATTTTTCCTGCTCCATAAAAATTTCAAAGTGTTCTTTCTGGTTAGGTGTTTGCATAATCTATAGGGTATTGGAAGGCCCCCATTTCCCATTTGCTTATGATATCTGTCTGAAGACTTTGATGTAGCGAAGGTAAATAGGATCAATTGGATGTTCTTCATGCAATTTTGTATTTGCAAGTTCTCATGAAATTATTTCAGTTGGGTTTAAATGAAAAGCAAGTAAAGCAGTTGTTAGTTCCCTAACATTAATTGGTAGTGAATAATCTTTCAGCTAGTTCCAAATGCCAGAGAAGACTTTTCAAGAAGTGATATAATTGTAGCTATGTAGAAATAGTGTATCCACGTTTCCAGGAAAGCATGATATATATTTTTTTTCTTATGCAATGCTGGGTATATTTGTTACTTTTTCTCTACTTCTATAGACTTGAAGTCTGGAATCCTGGATTTATGTTTACCTAATTAGCCAAAGCTCACCATTCTGTAAAAAGGGCCTTACAAAGAAATTAGTGGTCATGACCAGCCGCATCGAATTCCCTGCAGTTTTTGGTTAATGGGTTAAATTTTCTAGACTGGTTTGATGTATCTTGATCACACAAAGAGCAGATACGCACAGACATAGACCATCGAGAAGTCTGCCCTCAGCACCAGATCTCTCACACTTTCAGTCCAATGCAGAAAAACAGCAACAACCACATGAGTCAGGGTGGCTTGTATGCCCGATGTCTGCGTGGGACAGAGGACCCCTTAAGAACCATATATTAGGAAGGCCGCTGCCAGCCCTTTCTTTTCTCTTCATGTTAAGTCTGTGTCTGCATTTGCTACAGGATGTCTTTGCTGTTTAATTGAAATCTCTGCTCATGAGGAAATCAGATGTTTTGTTTTCGTTTTTCTTTTTGCTAACGAGATGAAAATACCAGTTGTGTCTATTATAGCTATTCGCATATGTAAGTAGAGGCCTTCCATTTTTATTATAATGATGAGGATGATGACGATAATGGTGGGATCACACGTCAACAGCAACAGGAGATCTAGGTCATGATGCTGATTTCTACCTGGGCACTTGCTGCCTCTGTGTCAGGCATTGGACTGGGACCTCTACCACATTTTCTCCGGTCCTTAGCACAACTCTGTAAGGTAGGTGTTGCTATGCCTAATTTAGAGATGGGGAAGCAATCTTCAAGACTCTTTATAATTAGAATAAGCAATTAGATTCCAGATTTTTTTCTGGTGCCAATATACCAAGATCCTGTTGAAAACGCACTCATCTGAATTTAGAAAGATACACAAAATTGGGACTCGACAGATGCCCTAAGCCAGTGGTTCTCAGCCAGGAGCAGTTTTCTTACTCTCCTCCTCTCCAAGGACAACATGCGGCAACAGACTGGAGACGTTTTTGGTTGTCACATTTGGGCCGGGGGTGCTACTGGAATCTACTGAGTGCAGACCAGGGATGCTAGCAAACATCCTAGGATGCACAGGATGGCCCTCTTCCCCCAAGCAACAAAGAATTATCTAGCCCCCAAATGCCAGTCGTTCTGAGGTTGAGACATCCTGCTCTCAGTGATATCAGTGGCGCTATGACTAATATCTACATACTCTGATTTTTCAAGAGAGTGGATAAGGTTTGTGAATTTCAGTTATGAAACTTTTAACGTCTCCGATTGGATACTGTGAATGGGATCACGATGCAAAGTTAGAAGATCCATATTTTCTTACAATTTGACTTAAAATTTTACAGCTGCCTACAGCTGCATCTCTCCTTATAAATATGGCATGGGCCATTGTGATTTAAGTACCTCTTTTCCCTTGATTTACTCAGTGTTACCTCGACAAGTGCCGGAGAATGAAATTTCTTTGAATAAGAGAGGAATGCAATACCACTAAATGAGTCTTGCAACATTCTGAGAACCTTTCTTCTTCCCCCTCAGTATTCTAACACCATTATTTTCCTGGTATTTTTAAGGGTTTGGCACATAGGTTTATTTGCTTACTATTTAATAAACACTTAAATAGTATTTCATATGTGCCAAACCCTGTTATAAATGCTTTAAAATATTAATTCATTCCTTAAAGCAAGCCTAAGCAGTCGATATTATTATTATCTACTTTTTACAGAGAAGAGAACCATGGCACCAAGAAGTTGAGTAATTTTCCCAAGGTCACGCAGCTTTTAAGTGGCAGAGGTGATTGAAAGTCCACAGCCCGGGCTCCTAACCACTTCTCCACGCTCTTTAGTAATTCCATTTTCTAAATGCTAATGCGTGGAAGCATAAGTGTTTAGGCACCGTCTTCACTTGAATTTTGAAACAAAAGACATTTCAGCTTCATTTAGGGGTAGTGGGTCCAGAAAGCTACCTTAACCATTTTTGAATGAGAGTGAACGATGACACCCACAGCTTTCTTTTTCACTATTTAACTACTCAGTGTGCACAGAACCAGGGTCCGAGGACTTGGCCCACTTGATGTCACTAAAGCCAGTCTGTTTATCTTCCGTCATGTAGACCATGGGAGTGGCCATGCCTGTCTCATTCTCCATTGAATTTCTAGCACGTAGTAAAACCTATGAAGAGAAAAACAATGTGAGTAGATTTTTAAATAGAAGTGCCAGTTTGACACAATTTTTTTCTGCATTAGATGAAGACCTTGCAAGTCTGCCATTAAACATGTATACATGAGTTGTTCGAAAAAAAAAAAAATGAGATGGCAGTCGAGAACTGCAGTAAATTTTAGTTGAATGAGTGAATAAATGGATGGAAGAGTTTATATTAAAACTTTTCTTATTTAGGGTGTGTGTGGATTTATACTTTAAAAGGAAATATCTCATATCGTGAATACAGAATATTGGAGGAAGAAGAGGTTGCGGCCCTGGAAATCACTGATCTCACCGATGTCAGTTCCGTGCCAGCTGCCTCCTCAGCCTTCCGACCCAACCTCAATGTTACTTGAGTGTTGGTACGTAGCTCTCTGTGCATTGCCCCACAAAAAGCTCGAAGATGCAGAACCACAGAATGGAATGGCAAGGCACAGATTTCTTCACAGAGAGGGGAAGGGTAATCCCTCTTGAGCAGCTTTGGTTTGTCCATCCAGCAATGCCAAAGGCATAGAAACAGACTCCTGAGACACCCACTCCCAACCCTGGAACAGTCCAGGAACTGAGCTGGAAGTGGCAATCATCACAGTCCTTCCTGTGTATTTCAGGCCCAATGAACTCACATTCACACAAAGAAAGCAAGGAGTGAATCCCATTTCAGAACTGTCAGAAGATTGATGTTGAATCCATTATCGTCGAATTTCTTTTTTTAATACAGTTTATTGAATTAGCTTTTGTAGAATACCTATCCCATCTAAGTATTGATGCAGGAAATGGTTTAAAATTAAACCAGAATGTGGTGTTCAATGGTAAACGAATGGGAATAAGTTCACATAGCTAAGACTATCCGATAAGGTTTTATGAGTGTTGTCTATTAGTCTACAGTGCTGAAATACATATATCTTGCTTAATGTTAAAAGGAAAAAATGATAGAAAATCGGATTTAAAATAGCCATTTTAATTTTATATTCAGTAGAATTGGTTCCTAACATATTTCCATACTTAATGTGACTCTGCTTTTAAAAATAAAGACAACCAGTGATAAACTTGGTATGACGTTAAAAAGAATGCATTCGACAAGGGGAAAATGAATTTCTGCTGAATCCCTATTATGAAATTTGCCCAGATTGCTAAAAATGTTGAGGTTACATCAACGTCGTAAGTGGTTCAGGCTTCAATTCTGCTGCTGAAAGAAAAAGAAACCAGGGTTTCTTGTAATGCACTAGGTAACTGCTCCGTATGTAGAATTATACACTATTATCATTATTGGTGATACTGTCTGTCGAGTGCTTGCAATGAGCCATGCATTGCACTCACATCTGCCTATGTATTGTTGAACCGAATATGTCCAGCAGCCCTATGAGGTAGGTGTTCCTGTTATACCCATTTTTCATGGGAGGAGACTGAGACTTGAGATGATCTTTCTAGGTTTACCAATAGTTAGTGAGTAGAAGGATAGGTAATTAAATTTGAATCTTTATGACTCTGCCCACCCCACCCCACCCCCACCCCCAAAAAAATCATTTTTTTATTTTTGACGTGAGTAGAAAATAAATCTGACATGGATCTAATTCGTTTAGTCCAAGGAAGTCCCTGTGATCTTAGGGCTAGCCTTCCTATAATCTTGGCTGAATATGTGGATGGATGGGTGGATGGGTGAATAGACAGACCGACTAATGGTACAGAAAGAAAATTGGCAAAGGATATGATTATAGTTTTCAGAAAAATAAATGTAAGTACCAGCAAATATATGAAAATGTATTCTTACATACATATGTATATATGTATGTAAATATTTGTGTATACATTCATGTTTCATCTGTACATATAAATGTTTCATATATCATATTGGAAAACAATACGCTTGATGAAATAGACATTGTGTACACTGTTGGAGGGAGTGTGGAAAGCGACATTCTTTTGTGGAAGAGAGTATTTTGAAAAAAGTGTATATCCTTTGACCTCGTGTCTGCCTCTCTAGGATTTCTGTAATTGCTCAAGGTTGCAAGGATACAAATTAATTGACTGCAGCATAGTGCACAGTGGGAGGGAAAACTAGAGCAAACTAAATGCCGAACAGCAGGGGACAGGATTCCAAGAAGCATTCAAGGAACGAGGTGGGTCCCTTGCCCTGAAATGATGCCCGAGGTATTATCGTAAGCGAACGAACGAGAGACCCAACCACAGAAAGGGGCTCAGTGGACTTTGTTAGAAAGAAACACACCCATGTGACCGTTTTATATAGGCAGTGACATTGCAAAACACAACGAAGGGACTGTGAAGGGCAGTTACCTGTGCGGTTGCTGTGGAATGTGACTGGGAAAGGAGAGGAAGAAAGGGAAGTGTTGCTTTTTGGGTTACGCAAGATGAGTGAGCTCGACATTTGCTGTGTGATGTGGGTAGTGTGGCATTGTGCACTGAAAATTTTGTTAGGAGAGTTGATTTCGTGTTAAGTGTTCTTAACACACGCACACGCACACACACACACACACAGATGCACATAAAAGGGACATGAGGAAGCTTTTGGAGGTGATGAATGTGCTTATTACTTCGTAGGTGTAGGTGCTGGTATCACGGGTGGATGCATATGTCCAAACTCATCAAATAGTACACATTAAACGTGTCCAGTTATTTTTGTTTATTAATTACATCTCAGTGAAGTTGTTAAAAAAGATGATACCCCTATTTCTTTTTATTTTCAACAAACATACTCAGATGATAATAATAAAAAAAAAACTTTGTTAAAAAAAAATTCTTCCATTTTTGAAACAACCTGTGATCAGGCCCTCACCCCAAGATGATATAGATCAGCTTAGACATCACCATGGATCTTGTACGTTGGATACAGGCAACCTAGTTGCTTTGAAAAGGTGCTTAAGAGGGACCAAAAAGGTGGTAAAGAAACCTTAAAGTCGCTTGATTTGAAATTATGTTCTGGCTAAGGTTCGGGGTCGGCGTGCGCTCTGAAATGGTGTAGCGGCCTGTCGGCAGTTTCTGAAAACGATAAAGCTCAGTGTTAACCGTAATGGTTCGGCCACCGAAGTTCCCTGCATGCCGCAGACACTTGTCATTCACCGGAGGCCCCGCAAAATCATGATCCTTATCTTCTCAGCCGTGTGTGTCTGTCAGCGGCTGTGGGCCGCTAAAAGTTGTATACTATGATTTTTTTTATTCATCTCTGGGTCATTTCATCTTCCTGTGCCAGCCACATGAATAGCTGTGTAGGAAAATTGTATTTCGGGCTGCATTTCCCACTGTGAAGGATGTTTACTATATATTTATGAAAACACTGCAATAACAAAACCCTTTATATAGCCTTTCAATTTGCTGTAAGAGCAGATGAAATATTTTTATCTCGAACTGAACTTCATACCTTGGGAGATTCAGTGGGCCCGGCTCAGAATAATAAAACACTTCAGAGTCAGGCAGGCACCGTTCGGATGGCTTCCAGAACCCGCACACTCCACTTGGCGGATCTCGTTTCCGTGAAATGTACCAACTGAATGCACAAAACCTAGAACTGATCAGTGTAACTTAGGCATCACTGCGTAGAAAAAAATGACGTTTGTCCTTAGTCATTTCACTAGGCACCAGTAGAGATGCAGGGTGGTGCTGAATGAACAGCGCCTCTTTGATGCTGGAAAATAAGGAAGCGGGCTGGTCCCAACTTTACCCGGGTTGAAAACCCTGTCTTCACTCCCTTTTAGGCTTTGGAAGTCTTTCCCACAGAAACTTCCTTCGTGGTGACTATCGATTCACGTGCAGTCATAAGAAAGAATATGGAAAGACCCCTTGTAACTCTTTACCCAGTCTTCACCAACAGTAATGTTTTGCAGAACCATAGGATCACATTGCATCCAAGATGCTGACATTGCTAACAAACCCCACATCTTGTTCAGATTTCCCCAGATGGACAGGCATTCGTCCGTATGTCTGTATTCCGTTCTACACAACTTTATCACACGTGTAGGTTCGTGAAGTTACCACGGCAGGTAAGACACTGAACACTTAGGTGACCGCATCTACCTCATCTCGCCACCCATCCCCTGACCTCTGTCAACCACTAATCCGTCCTCCATTTCTAAAATTGTGTTGTTATGAAAATGTTATGTAAGTGGAATCATGCAGTATTCAGGTTTTTTTGGGAGGGGGGAGGTGATTGGCATATTATAATTCCCTGGAGTTTCATCTAAATTATTACATATATCTACATATAGCTATTATTTTTTTTTCCTTTTTATCACTCAGTAACATTCCACGGGACGTGGTATGGTACCATGGTTTGTTTAACCCTCTCCTGTTGCAGGGCGTCTGGGTCGTTTTTGGCGATGCTGCGAGCATTGGCACACAGGTTTTTGTGTGTGCGGTTGTCCCCCTTCTCTGGGATAAATGCTCAGGAGTGGACTTCGACGATTTTTGACTCATGCACATTGTGGAAAACATTAATGTGTCGTGCCTGTTGCAAGTCAATACCAGTTGCACCACAAACCAATAAAAGGAAAAATATAAAATCTTACCACATCTTAATGTTTATTTTTACATAAACATAGTACTAAATACAGAGAATAACCAGTGTTTACGTAGCTTCCAGCATATGCCAGGCTGTGTTCCAAGCCTGTTGTGTATGCTAACTCGTTTGTCCTCCCAGCAGCCTTAAGATGTGTGTACTACTATTAACCCCACTTAGAGATGAAGAGTCAGACACAAAGTACATAAGTAACTTGGCAAGATGATTCAGTCTGTGGCACTTAGGCAGACTGGCTTGAGGACCCCTCATTTCAACCACTATTCAGTGCTGAACCTCATTCATAGACCCATTGGCCATACCTTCTGGGTCGGCTGAGATGGCAACACTCATTCGGTGACATAAACATCTATCAATATGGCTCTGAAAAGAATTAATATATGGAACTGTGTATATAGAACGATCAGTAGCTGCCTTTAGTGGCCCCTAACTCATAGCTCTGTCATTAAGCTTACTTTATTTGACCATCTCAGACAGATGGAGGCGTCTTCTGGCTTTTAGATCTCCAAGAAGTAGCTTTCACAACCCTCCCTTGGTTACTCACTGCAATATTTCACAGTTCTCAATAGCAGTCTGTTCTGCCTTTCTGTCTTGTGGCAAGCTGAGCCCCTCATCATTTGTCTACCTTCAGCGAAGATGTGGGATTGATGGTGACCACTTCTACTCGGCAACGCAATTTGAAGGTTCCTGTTTCTCACGGAATCCTGCATGGTTGCTTTACATTAATCACGGAGCGATTCATTCCTCCAAAGGCATTTCATATTTCCACCAGGCTTATAAAGTATTTAATATTTTCATATGCTCCAGTGTAAAGCCATCTGTTGCAGTGACAGGACAAAATGTTGACGACAAGAACAAGCGTATGTTTATGGAAAGATTCCATGAAATGTTAACAAGAAAGATATGTGCTACTCTGTGGTGTCTTGTAGAAAATGGCCAGGGGAATTTGGAAGGCATGGCCCTTCAGCGCTGGTATTTTTAAATTGGCGTTTATAAATTACACGTGCTCTTTTGTTTCCGTCCTGTAAATTTAGACCAGATCGTCAGTGGAAGTGGTGGCAGAGACCTCGTTGAAAGGAAATAGCGGTATTATCTAATTTTTGGAACCTGACTTTCTCTGTTGTTCTTCACGTGCTTCATGTGACTTTTTGCCATTCATTTGAACGAGTGAATTGGGAGCGTGCTGCGTGCTAGGCGTGCGTGTTGCTGGAAGAGCTAGATTATGTTTCTAAACAGCTAGAACTGCTTCCCGGTGCCTAACTTTTCATAGCCATGCTGTTGTCTTGCTAATACAAAAACAATCAGATGGGAATCAATTTTGGCTGCCCACTTGAACCTATCAGTTGAGGCACAGTTATTTAAAACTGTTGCTACACCACATTGCCCCTTGCTGAACTGAACTCAGAAAATCACAGCAAATGCCTCTAAGCCGGATGCTTTGGGGGAAAAACATCGCAGCTTAAATGCACCAAATTTAGTACTGACAAGTGCTGTGGGAGGCGCTGGACATTGATTGGCTTATTTAACCCTCACAAACACCTTATGTGTCAAGGGCACATCTTATGTGTCCATGTCTTTATTTTACAGGTGAGGGAGCAGTTTTAGACTATATTTACCCACAATCCCACTGTTCATACTCGCGTGGACCCCGGCTCTGAGCACAGGCAGACTAACCTCATAGACAACGTGCTTGACTACTCTGTTATATTCCTGGTGCTCGAAAGAGAGAAGCTTATTCAGTCCTTTCCAGACCAGGTCTTCTCGTGGTGACGTTAGCTGGGACGGGTGCATCAAAAGTGAGCAGACTGGTGAAATGTGGTATCGAGCTTGGAGTCCTCTACAAACTGACATTAAACGCTCTCCAGTTCTCAGGTGCTTTTTCAGCTCTGTAAATGAAGTTGTCAGAGATTTCTCGAACCCCAGAAGAAGGCTTGCCGAAAGCAGTTGGTGTGAAGATTTAAGGCCAGCTCTCAGGATCCCTACAGCAGAACACGATATTGTGGGGTAACCCCCAGAGCCTTCCTTTATACCAATTTATGAACCATTTTCTACCCACAAGTGTGATAAAGTGCCTTACATCAATTGCCTGCTTTCAAGCAATTTATTAATAAGCGGATTAACCACATGTGGAAGAACCTAGGTCTCGACTACAGCCGAGTCCTGAGATGACAGTTTCCAGCTAGGTCCTCAGAGCTTGATGACATTGATGAAATAGTAGCATGGAGGGAGGTTTATAAGCAGAAAAATATATTTCCAGGAAGAGCAAGACATTCACAGGTCAAGTTAGTAGAGGAAGAATGATCAGGATGTATGAGACCAGCTGGCTTCTAAATACCATTTATTTATTTCAGTCAGCCTCCTCAGAAGGACATGAGGATTTGTTCCATAATCAGGCCGTTTGAGACCCATAGGTTTTGCCTGCAGGTGTTCATCTCAACAATTAGATTGTAATGATAGGTTATAAACTTCATGAAGTCCAAGAACAGGTGAACAACATATAATTAATTCTGAGCACAACGCCCATATTAGGACTCAGTAAATGTTTCTAAGGAACGTCTACTCACAATGGCTCATGTCAGGATATTTATTATGTATTAAATCCTGGTAAACCTAAGTAATAATTACATTTATAATAATTAGATAATATTTTCAGAGTGCTATTGAGGAAAGACAGCGTTATCGCTATCTGCTAGTCCCCTCTCTCCTAACGCAGAGATCTGTGGATAATCGCTCTCTGAATTATGGCCGGAACAGCTTGCATAGTAAAAGCAATGGCACAGTTTATATATGGTCTCCTAACTAAAATATTGACACCACCCTTTATAGGGTATATGGCAAGCAGCGATGTTCTAGTGCCTCCTCCCCCAGCACACCCCATTGGCAAAAAGCAACTTATGGTTAATGCAACAGTGAAAATAAATTATTACCGTTCTCTGATTGTGTGACAGGTTAGTAATTAACTTATGTCACCAGTTGGCCTCCCACAACTGTGTTTATTCAGCTCCGTGGAGCACTTTTCAGGGATAAAAGGAAAGATCAGCAAGGCATTCTTTGTTTATTGTGGAGGCTAGATGCTGGTGGAATGCATCTTTTCCTATTGACTAGGAAATAAGTTGGTCGTTAGGACATGATTTTCCATTCTTCAAAATGATATGGTGATGCAGGGAACTTGAAAGCTACCCCGGAATTAGAAAAGCATAAGGAAATTGCCCTTTATGCACTAATTGAGCTATTGTGCCTGCTTTCTTTGGGATACTTTTTACTGTATAGGCACAGCGAATAGCCATGTGTAAGAAAAGGTATGAACAATTTTAATTAAAAGAAAAAATGTGTTTTTTTTCCTCCCTCTTTTGTAGGTTAAGTGCCTATCATACAGCTTAGGGACAATGGTATTAGATTTGTAATAAGTACAAGTAAAGCTTTTCATTTTGATTGGATTGGGTGTATTTTTCATCAGCATCTCCTGTGTGAGCCATGATTCCGAGACAGAGTCTTGTAATCTTCTGCAGTGGGAATGATTCAGCCTAAAAATCAATAGGGCATGAGGTATTTCAAGTTCTCATTATTGTAATGTGTCAACATCACTTCAATGACCCCAGAGTCCTATGTTGGCTGGTTTTTCCCCTGATTTATTGTGCAATCTCGCAGGGCAAACTATAATTTCAGTTGGAATCAGAAAGTCTCCATTTATGGTTTGTGTCCCAGTCTCCAGTCATTAGGGCATTCGCGGGGAATCGATTCTTCCTCTTGTTGCTAACAACTGAATGAAGCTGTCACCTGCTTAGATTACAAAGGAGGCAGGTAGGAAGATGCTGCAAGCATGAGTATGTCGGACGAGCTGTTTTGAGAAGGGCTTTCTCTGATGCTCATCTGCCGCCACTTGGAGGGGTTTTAGCATCTGGCGGGATGTCTATTATAGAAAACCCTCGCCGCCGAATTAGCACAGTGTTTCATTCCCTCTTTTGTGACATGCTTGTGTATGATGTAATTCCCCTTGGTTAAAGCAAAGCGAGAAGGCCTTTCTTGAAAGTCTGCATTCTGGCACATTTTCTAGAACCTGTTGAGTCATGCCAGCTCTTCTTAAATACCTAATCATCATGCCGAGACTGGAAAGACAGGCTCTCCCATTCTTCTCCTAATTGACAAAATACCTAGGAACTTAAGGAAACTTCCAGTAAGATGACCATCCGCTTTCAACTTGCCATTGATCAGTGTATATACACTGATCTCCTCAGCTGCACATAGGTGTGCACATACACACACACAGACACACTTACACACACTCAGATCCTTTCACTAGAGGTTATTCAATGGATGTTTATATGACGTTGTCAAGTCACCAGTAGCAAGTCCAAATCGCATATCGAATACCCAGTACTTTAACAGCAATAGGTTAGAATGTCTGCACAGATCAGCCTCATCCGAAATATCATTTAGTATCAACCATGTGTGTTCCACATGCTTACGAGTGCAGTAGAGATCCATCCCTCAGAGAGACTAACTGTGGGAAAGAACCAAGGTGAGAAGCAGAACCAGTGCAGAGACTCTAGGAGCATAGAGAAGAGGCACCGAACACAGGAATACAAGGATCTCGGGAGATGTGGAGACTGACATCAACATTTGACCACATCTTGACCGCCTGTGAGGTTGTCATCATTTTTCTCTCCTGCAAAGATGATGAAACCACCTTTGATATGTTACCATGTTTTCAAGTTGCCTTTGTCTGGTAAAATCATGCTCTTTGGTCTTAGCCCTTGGGAAATGATTTTATTCACACAGGGGCCTCCTACACCTCGTTCAGTTGGGGTTTGGTGGAGCCGCTCCAGCCACGTTCTTGTCTTTTCTTCCTACCCTCGCTGGTAGAGCCCCTTCCTATCAGAGCTGCTTCGTCATGGTGGGGTGCAGTCCTAGCAATGGCCCTTGGTCTTATTCTCTGATATTTAGTCTGACCTCGGACCCTATAGCTTGACAAAGTTTACAAGGCATTCTGATTTCAAAAGTTTTTACAGACAAGAACCCCATTTTTCAAAGCCTCTGGTCTTATTCTAAGACATACATTCATTTCACAGGCATTCGTTGGGTACTGTACCGGGTGCCAGGTGCCTCCTTTTTATATGGTTTTCTAATATTCTAAAACGTGAGCGATTCTTCCTTCAGGTTCTTTGAGAACACTAGGAAATCTTCTTGATTTTCACACCCCTCTTAGGACTTGCCTTCTGTCCTGGATTCACTCCTTCATCGATTCACTAGATACCTATGAGGATCTCATAGGTGCTGAAGAGGTAGTGGTGAACAAGACGGAAGAGATCCTTGCTCTCTCCAAGTTTACATTCTAGCTGAGGGAAGGTACCATGGGTCCTTGCCTTCAAGAATCTGGTTGGGGGCTCATGGGGATGACCCTCTGGTTTCCTGAAGTAGGGATGGGATCTTCCTTTCTTAATAAAATGTCACCTAATTGGAGTGTAGCAATGACCTCAGTTGTCCTTCAGACACTGGCCCGAGGCATCAGGAAGATAGAGAAAGGTCCTGTGGTTCCATTAGATGTTTCTAGCCCATGGGAAGCTGTGCAGATCCATCTATAGGGACCCATATCAGCTGTAATAGTTGTGGCGCCAGAGGAAGCTGCCATCAGAATCCCTGTTCCACCTGCCATGCCTCCTTCAGGGTTGATAATCTCAGCCCTGTGAAGTGCTAGGGGAAGCAGCAGTGTCATAATTAGAAGGTCTTGGCTCTACTACCAAAGACCTTCAAGAAGTGACTTAGTTTCCCTAAGTCTCAATTTTCTCACAAATATTACAATGAGATGGCGTTAGAACACCTCTTAGGAGATGATTTTAAGGGCTACGTAAGATCACGCATCTAAGAACTTAGCATAGTGCCTAACACGTAGGAAATGCTTTGTACCTATTAACTCTTATGAGAGAAGGCAGGAAGGGAAAAGAAAAGGAGCATCGACGGTTGATGAATTGTGCTGGCAAGGATGTGTTTGTGGCCATTTCCATTTTAACTATCTCACCTCTATGAATTTTTTGCCATTATGGCCTGACCCCCACATAGAGCTCACTTTCTCTAAGGTGGCAAGTGCTCTTGATGGACCACCTAGCTCAGCTTGCTTTTTAGGCATGGAGCAGGGACTCTTCTTTCTTTTTTATTCTGTCCTTCCTGGTTCCAGATTGAATCCAAATACTGTCTGGAGTTATATCTATTTTATAACAATCCCATGTTGCAACTTGTACACGGTAATATTTTGCAGTTACTTAAAGGATGAGGTGTAGATCTAAATGTGATATTATGAAAAGATGATAAATATCGACTCAACTTAGATATCAGTGTCGACTTGGATGCAGATAAGTGGAACAAGAGAAAGGTACAGAGCAGTGTATGTCGTACAATCACATTTGTGTATAAAGACTTAGACATAACGATGCCTGGATGTGTTCTGGAAAGACAGACAAGGACTTGATAGTAGTTACTATTCAGGAGAAGGTGGCTGAGGCTTCAGGGTAGGAGGAGACTAATGATTCATGGTATGCTAATTTAAACTCATTGACTTTTTGCCATGTGCATGCATTACTTTTCAAACAAAATAATTATTAAATAGTAAGCACAATGCCCGAATCTCTATAGTTATTTATGCACAGTCTTTCTTCATCTCTTTTCTAGACTAAATTTGATAAAAAGAGGTTGCAGAATCCCAGGGATTCATAACATTTGTACCCTTGTGATAGTTAGCTTTGGCTGTGTAACAAACAGTTCCAACATCTCATGGCATTCGTGACAGCAGCATGAGCTAGACTCGATTGGGCATTTTCTTCTGCTGGGCTTCCTCATGCCACTGGGGCTGGATTTTCTAGAATAGCTTCACTCATATGGCTGGTGATTTTCTGTGATGCTTTAATTTTCCTCTGTGTGGCCTTCTTAGCAAGCTAGCTCAGGCTTAGTCAGCAGGCTAGCATGGGTTTCAGAGTTTCAAGTGCAGTGAGAGGGTAATCCCTAACTCACGAGCACTTTCCAACCTCTGCTTGCACTATATTTGCTGATATCCTGTTGGCCCAAGTAAGTCATACCGCTAATCCCAGGGTCAAGGGATAGAGTGATAGCAATGAAAGAAACAGTGAACTCACCTTGAAAAGGTGTGTACAAACAGAGATATGATAAGTTTGTGGCCATTATTTGCAAGCCACCCCAGTCCTCTTTGAGGCAAACCATACACTGAAGGGAATGAACTCTGTGAGAAGGACTTTCCTTATGTTAGATCTTCCTCCTAAAACTGCCCTTGACATTTGAGTCCAAGATTGTAGTCTCTCCTTTTATAAGAGCAGCCTTCTCTTTGCTTATACCTGTGCATCCTCCTTATCTTTCAAAGTTTAAGCAATGACACTGATATATTTTTTCTTCCTTCAGTGGAATGTCGGCCCAGAAGTAAGGTAGTCATATGCCTCCAGTGACACAGAGCATCCCCAAGATAAAGGCCCACATATCTCCAGGGAGCTCTGCACACCTGCATGATAGAGTCAGCACCAGCAGTGTTCTGACAAGTATGTCTGATTCTGAGCATCCTCACAGCCCTCCTGTTGGGAATCTATTTGCTTTGGATCAAGAATGCCGGTGCATCCAGATTTAACTTCACATTCCCCTGTCTTTAGACATCATCAGCTAGTTTATTTCAGAGATCATTTGGGAAACTAATACATTTGCTTTTCTGATTCTGCTGGCACCAGTTATGCTTCTATTGGCTTATGGATGCACAGATTATGGGAGTAGTGACAGAGTGAAAAATGCTGTGTGGTACCTTTTTACTGAATGAGAAACTAAATGGCACTCAATTAAAAGTGCGGAGGGCTCAAAGTAACTGGTAGGTAGAACTAAGCTTGAGCTCTACCTATCTACTCTTTAAATACACTGGATTTTATTTGACACCTCAGATGGAGACATAGATGGGTAACTGTGAGACCTCACAAGGACAAACTTTCTTACTGTCATATTGGTTTTCTGAAAACTCTATGTACGTGCATTTAATTGTGTACTTGCAAACCTTAGTCTACAAAAGCAGAATAAAATGTGTCAATTGGCACTTCTATTTAAAGACAAAGTCTATTCAAATTGTATTTTTCTTTGCCAGACTTGGGGATTCTGCCCTACTTATGCAGTTTCTTGCTCAGTGGATGGATGTGATGTATTCTTTTAAGCCGTTGATTGTCAATCACTTTCATATAGTTGTCACTTTTGCTATGTCACGGTCAATTGCAGAAATGTAAAGCTTATAGACTCTTATTCTCACTCTGACATGCATAACTCAATTGAGCTCTGGTATAAAAAGAATCTGAAAATACACAAATTAATGATTAGTAAAAATGGTTTTCTGAAGGTTCTTTTATTTAACAAATAGGACAATATCTGAAAACGAAATACCTCCATTGCATCCTGGAGAAATGGAATTTCTAAAATCTCAGATAAAATTGGAATGGAAAAGCATATTCGATAACCCCTAGTGCAATTTCTAGATGTGTGCATACTCTGCGCCTGTTCGGAGCCTAGCTCAGCCCGGCAGAGACCGTGGTGCATTGGCATAGATTTAGAAAGAGGAGCAAGAAGAAACATGAAGCAAAATAAATATGGCATTGGTTCAATCTGCAGGAATGCTCCCCATTTAAATCAACAGAAGGACATTTATCAAACACTCAAAAGTGCAGTACTGTGTGATACAGACTTAAAAATTCAACAATCGTTTAGTGAAGGGGAAATCACATACCCAAGGGTCATACAAGAACATTTCTTGGAGACTAGGGTTGTGGTAACTCATTGATTTCAAATATGCGAAGGTCCTACTGAGTGTTGGTGCTCGTGTTAAATGATAGACAAAAACAGATGAGGAATCTATTTCCTAGGAGCATGCAGTTGGGTGGGCTTAGGAGAGGAGTTTAGGTGGGGGAGAACATCAAAGAATCACACACACACACACACACACACAAATCCTAAAATTATCATCTGAGGGCAGTGTTCTAAGGAAAGGTACATGACTCTGGGAAAGCACATAGCAAAGGAACCCCGCTTAAGCTTGACTAAGTCAAGACGTGCTCTACCAGAAATTGACAGTTGAGTTGACAATGGAAGAGGTGATGAAGAGTTGACTCAGTGATGGCGTGGGAGGTGGTAGCCCAGGTGTTTGTGCTTCCAAACAATAGGAAAGGGGGGTGCGGCACGTGCACATTCCTTGAGGTAGAAGAGATAAGGGAAGGCCATGTGGAAGAGGGCAGAAAATGGAGGGGAGGTCGTGGTAGGAAAGCAGCTGGCAGAGAAGGAAGAGTCAGGTCTCCAGACCTAAATAGCTACAGGGAAGGCATTGCAGGTTCAAGAAATGGTTACGGGGAGGCAGTATCAGTATGGATATGGCATAGTTACAGACGCTCAAGGAGAGTGTTTCGCAGTCAGAAATAATTGGAAAGAGGTTGAGGGAATGGACCAAGATTTCAGCTTTCTTAACAAAGATGGGTCAGGGCCCAGGGGAGACTGTCTATCATCTCGTGACCTCTATGGGCCTGTGATACAGTCTAGCCTTGTCTCTCATGTTGCATTTGCCAGTCTAAGGAATAAGAAGTGGCAATTAGGATAAAGATAATAAGATCAGCTAATCTTTATTGAAGGATTACTATATGCCAGGCACTGAGCTCATTGTTTCATAGGTCTCATGCTTGTGTTCTTCCCTTCCTTTGGCCGCTCCATTCAACCACCAACATGACATTGAGACCTGCCTCTGCAGTGCATCCTCTGCCCACTACTTAGTGTTTCCATGCCTACGCCTTAGTCCAAGTCTGTTTCCAACCTTGACTATTGCAATAGATTCCTTCCTGGACTCCCCAGGATCTAAGTTTGCGCTCCCCACCACAATTCACTCTCTGTACACTAGCCCAAATTGTATAAAACATAAATCCATTACACACTCATGTCTCATAGCAGCACTGATTATAGTAGCCAAGAGGTGGATGCAACCCAAGTGCCCATCATTGGATGAATGGATAAACAGAATGTGGCATATATCTATAATGGAATAATAATCAGCCTTAAAAAGGAAGGAAATCTTGTTTCATGACAAACGTAGATGAACCTTGAGGACATTATGCTAAGGGAAATAAGGCAGACACAAAAACACAAACACCGTATGAATCCACTAATATGAGTAATCCAGAATAGTCAAATTCACACAAACAAAATGTCCAAGGGTGCTTGCCGGAGGCCTAAGGTAGAGAGAAAAGGAAGTTTTATTTAATAGGCCTGAAGGTTTAGTTTTGCAAGATGAAAACATTCTACAGATCTGTTTTATGACAATGTAAATAAACTTAACAGTACTGAACTGTATGCTCAAAAATGATTAAGACGGCATGTTTTTACATGTTTCCTTTAAATACAATCAGAAAAAAACTTTCATTACAAAAACTATAAGTTAATTCAGTTAATTACCTATTTAAAATTCTCCAGCGGTGTTCCATTATGCTTAGGAAAAGAAAATGACCGCAGTCCATAGGGTCCCACAATATCCGGTCGCTGCCTACCCCAGCGTTCTCATTTCCGTGTAGTTTCTTTCTTCTTCACTCTGCTCAAGGCTTTCTCTCTCTCCTGTTCATCTTCAAACATGCCAAAGTCATTCTAAACCTGCGCATTTGCAGTTCCTGCTCATCACTACCCTCTTCCCATAGGTCCACAGGATGAATTCGTCTCCCTTCTTTAGCCCGTAGACTAAATTTAGATAAGACACTTATCATTTATAAGAAGAAGAAGAAGAAAGAGAAGAAGAAAGATGCTTATTATTGTTATCGTTAATATTATTAATTTCATATGTCTCAGGTCTCAGATCTGGTTTCTCATTACTAAATGAATGTAGAGTTTCTGTTTTACAAGATTTTATTTTAATGGTATACTCAAGATCACCCTTCAAAACGGCAGCATTCTTTTGGATGAGGTTTTAGAGTACCACTGACCTTGGGAAAAGACTGATTTTATTTTAAAGAAGCGACAAAGATTGTGTTTTTTTTTTTTAAGTTTTCCAAGACGTTTCTACAAAGAGGACCTTCCCATAAAATTGCACGGTCTGTTCATCAGGTCTGGTCAACAGATTTAAAATTTGGGAGAAGCTAGATTTGAGGAAATGTAAAATAAACTGTAATGCTGAAAATGAGGAAGAAACATCATGAATGATAAGATACTCAAAGGCAGATGTGAAGATAGCCAACCTCAGACAACTGGCCACATATGATTCAGGATATACCTGTTCTTATGCTCAAGGCATAAGCTTTCCTGTGGATGCTCAGAGTTATCCTGACTCTACCTTCCTATGTCCTGAACTCTTTGGCAAGAGTCAATAGAAAAAGAGTAGAAATATATGTATTCTCTCTTTCTCATTATAAAGATTTATTTTTATTGGCCCCTTTGTCTCGTGTGGCTGGCATTGAACAACCATAACAGAACCATTATTTTCTGCAAGCATTTCTTAAAGCTGGCTTTTCAGTAACCTCGAGTCGAAATGTTTTTGAGATTTGAACTGCTTTTGTTCATAGAAGGTGACGATGTGCAATGCTGTAGACTCCAACTCCCTGTACCCACATGCAGGTCTGCTCTTGTTTGTGACAACACGCAGAGTCGCTGACCTGGCTAAGCCCCTTCCTAAGAAACGTGCCTTTGGTCACAGAGGGGACCAGGGGAGGGACAGCATGCAGAAATGACAACACATTATTATCATTTATTATCATTTATTTGTTCACTGACTCCCTGAGAAACCGGAGTCTTTTGGATTCCATGTGATGGAGAAGTCAGTAAGATGAAAGCTTGCGTATTCCTCTGGAGACTTAGTACCAAATGAATTTTAATGGTCTCCATCTCTCCCACAAACACAGTTGGATGCTCTGTTAGGCAATAAAGTTTAAAGGTTGGAGAAACTCCAAATCTGGGCACAGAAAAATCTCTACTTCATTGTCCCAGCCTATTAAAAAAAGAGAAACAGTTCATTGCCAGCACCTAGCAGGACTGCTGAAGGTTTCTGTCATTTGTTAAGTAGCACAGCACCCTTGAAAAACTTTGTGTGTGTAAAAAAAAAAAAAAAGGAAAAGAAAGAAAGAAACAAAAATCAAGACACGCTTTCTTTAATGATCACTGGAGGCGACTGATAACAATTTCAGGCGTAAAAGTCAGGAGTGATCTGAGCCCTGGCGTGTGCTTCTTTCTGCCTGCACTGTAACATCAAGTGCCATAACAAGCTGCAGAATGATGGAGACCAGGGGATGTGTTTTTAAAAGCATTAGATAGGTTCAAGGTAGCTGGGTTCATTGAGCGAGAGTGGATCATAATGGCTTTTCCATCCAAGAGCAGACAGTGGAGAAGTCCCAGAACTCCTGCTTGTGCAACAGTGAGTTGATGGAAAAGCCCCTGGAAGATCCATAAGCAGAAAGACGAAGGACGGAAAGAAGAGGGTGATATTCGGAGTTGTTGGTGCCAAGCCACAGAGGGGTTCACAGGAAGGAGAGAGGGCTAAGCCAGTATACCTGATGCCACTTTGGCTTCACACATACAAGTTTTATGAAGTTTGCCCCGCATTTTTCTAAGTGCCTCTCACGTGGCTGAAATGCATTCCTCTTGGTAGATGTAGAACATCATATGCAAAACGAAGACCTGGAAATTTTCCTGCTGTCTTCCTAAGCGCTAAACTGACATGGGGTGGGGGGTGGGGTGGGGATTTTAAAACATGCACCGTTGGAATCAAAATTAGTTTTCACACCTGCAGAGGTTAGGAACCCATGGAAATTACTAACCGGTATTGCTAAGAATAATTATTGTCAAATTGAGTCTACTGTGAATATTCCTTATGGATAATTGTCCTGGTTAGAATGAGCATCAAAGGGAGAATTTTAATATTTACTAATTCCCTGGTGAAGAAAGAAACCTTTTGCTTTATTAAAAGTGGTGGTGTTGGTAATTTGCAGGTGGAACACATTAGTGATATGTACTACAGGATGTTGTGACAATTAACAAATTTTTTTTGATAGTCTGTTGTCCAGGGGAGATGATTCAAATTCTACCAGTGTTTGGAGTTGAAGTCAGAGCTTTATTCTGTTGAAAATGTCTTGATTTTAGAGAGTCTGCTGAGTCTTTATGGAGGAATCTGTATCATCAAGTCCATTATGTCAATGTTTTACAATGATCAAATCTTCTCCATAGGTTTTTCATGACCAGAATAAGGGAACAAGAGTGCTCACCTATGCATTTCTTCAACAAAACATACATTATAATTAAAAAAAAAAAAAGAAACTTAACAGGTACTCGAAGTTCAACCTTGGTAAGATAGGCAATACGTTGCATTCAGGCCCTGGGCATGATTTTCTTTAGAGGTGAGTCATTGAGTTGAAAGCTAGGCATGGGAAAGTTTCAGAGTCTAGACAAAGCACAATGGTAGGAAACCTTTGGACCGAGGCTGGGTGTTTGGTAAATAGAGAGGAGGCTCTGTATTGGCCTTCTGCAACTGATCAGCACCCATGAGTGACTGTGGGAGATGGGTGCCACTCATTTCCAGAGTTATCTTGAGAAGTTGTGGATATCCGTGAGATCTCTCCTCTCTTGGCCAGTGCCTGCCCATGAACTACGAGGACCCTCATTGTTTGTGTTTCTTGATGTGAGAGAATCTGGCTAAGGAGACTATTAACTCTGACTTGGTCTTGCATCTTGTCAGCACTTCTATCTTTTGACACGTAGATGTCACCTTCTGGATTTGGTCTGGTATGGAGGGAAGGAGCGGAAAGATTTTGTGGTGAGTCCCTTCCTCTCATCCAAGTCCCCTGCCCACCCTGAGTTCACATAGTGAATTCTGAGGAATCTGGGTCACGGTTCTAGCCTGGCTTCAAATTCTAGCTCCACAATTCATTCTTAGCTGTGAAATCTTGGGTACAGTGTCAACCTCTCTAAACCTCAGCTACCTCATCTGTAAACTAATGAAAACAACAGGTTTTAATTTGGGAAAGGGAAGAATTAGGTAAGACTAAATAAGTTAGTGAATGATGGGCACCTCGGCAAGTGGCAGCTATTATTAGGATGCGACTGCTGGCAGTGGTCCTCCCAGCTTCACCCCCTTTGGGTGCCAGCTTTGTGCTCAGATAGCAACCCTGCTGGCCTCATGTCAACAAACCGTACTTTTCAGGGGAAGGAAATGCATGTTTGTCTCATCAAAAGTTCCACGAGCATGACTCCCCCATTGTCATTTTCATGAACAAAGGAGAACCAATCAGTGAGGGCAAGAGGATGAAATGGTCTCGTTGGCTTCATCTAGGTCACATGACGGGGAGTCAGGCTCAGAGAGATTGCAGAATAGAAAACAGAGGCCGTTGGGACAGATGAAAATAAGGAAAATAGAGGTGGAGGAGACACAGTCCACACACTTGGTGTGCTTTGCAAATTGCCACACACATTCATCTTGGACAGGTAGTTCTACTGCAAGGCCAGAGAGCTTTCTTCTTATAGGGAATTAATACCTCAAGGCAAAGAGCATGATGTTTTTTAAGCCCATAGTCATTGATCTTCTACAATGAGCTCCATTGTCATTAGGCGAACCCAGAAATAATAAGGCCATGACATCATGTTCCAGCATGCGCTCTTTCTAATTTTGAGCCACTTAGTGAAAGCCACACGTACCATCCTTTGAGGATGTTATTGGCAAAAGAAGATGGTTAGGCACATTGGCACTCTCTTTCCACCGCCCCTGACCTTGTCCATCTGAACTGACTTCCTGAGAGTTCCTGAAGTTCAGTGTGGAGATTTAGTCACTTTCCCTCTCTCAGAGGCTGGAAGGACAATCAGTCCCCTTTCCTTTCCAGCTTGTATTCATCCCCACACTCCTTCAAGCAGTGGGTTTAGTCCCCTACTGAGATCACATTTAGCTCAACTAAATAATGTTCCATTTAAAAACACCCATCTAGTTCATAGTCTTTTATTTTCTGTCCCAGTGATGTTTACAAAGGTGCTTGAGCAGTGGGAAGTGTAGACACATGTGCATGAGTGCCTTCTAAGCAAGCCCCTCCCTGTGCCTTGCCATCCCTTTTCTGTGTCCAGTCCATCCCGAGTTTGACACCACAAAGAATCTGTCCTTGAGGTATTGCTCGAGGCTCTCCCCTCCTCGGTAGTCCTGCCATTCCCAACAACAACAGCTATTATGATGATTATGATAAAGAGGAGGAGATGAAGGAAAAGAAGAACTACCACAAAGAAGTAGTCATAGTACTAACAGGAGAACACGTTCGTCAAAGGCATCGATAACCTGTGCAGAAAGAGAAAAGAGAAAGGAAGAGAGGGAAGGAGAGAAGGGAGGAAGAAGTGAACAAGTATTAATGGTTTGCTGTGTGATAAGCACCATGGCCCAAACTTTACATTCCTTTTCTTCTGTCCTCCTCACCAGGACCATAGACAAGGATGCAGAGGCATAGAGGGCTTCATTTTCTTGACTCTGTCTCCCCTGACCAATCCGTGTGCTCTTAGCTGCTGGGCTGTCTTCTTCAGGCACAGTATTGATGCTACTCTCCTCAAACCACCTTCAGAAGTTCCCAGATGAGCATACCATCAGAGCCAAAGGTTTGAAGCTGAGGTTTAGAATCTCCCCATTTTGGTCCTGAGCTTTCTTTCCTTGGAAACTAGGATTTAGATGGACATATTATTGACCTCCTTTCGTTCATACGCAAACAGCCATCTATACTCTTCCAAGTCACCCCTTGAGACCAGTCGCTTATGAACCTCTGCCTAGGAAGGATAATTTTCTCCTAACAGAGCCTTTTTTACTGATCAAAATCTGTTCATTGTTCCCCATGCCTACAGAATTAGAGCAAATTATCTCTTCAATCTGCCTGCTTTCTCTAAGTCCATTTCCAAATACCCTCCCCTGCTTCAACTTCACCCTACTCCATTCCTCCACCAAACTGAATTAGTGTTGGTCATAAACATAATTGCATCTACTGTTTTCTTCATCTGAAATGCCTTCGCCGTTCACCCGAAGGCCCCCAGCCATCTTAATCTCTACCTGGGCAAATTCTCTGTCCTTTAATACTTAGCTCAACTGTCAGCTTTGCAAAATGTTCCTTGATTCTCCCAGATAGAATGAGTCTATGAGATCAGTATTCTTTTTATACCTCTATAGAAATACCTCTACAGAAATTTCTTAGTCCTGCATTTAAACTTCTTGCTTCAAATTTTATTTCTGTCTAGTAGTAAATGTGTGACTTTATAAAAGCTACAATAATCTACCTAAGCATCAGTTTCTTTATCTGTAAACAGACATAAGCTTCAGACCCACCTCAGGTAGTTGCGAGTTTAATAATGGTGACTCTAAAACATTTAACAGTGCTCAACAAAAAGACACCTGTTGCTGTGTTGTTGTTATGATTATTTTTATATGTATATGTTTAAAAGTGTTTATAGTTTCAGAATAAGAGCTTTCAAGTGTGAGGCTTACTCATTTTGATAACCCTCGCATTTTACGCAGTGATTAGTTCATAAATAAAATCCAACACTTTCATAGAATTGAAAAAGACCCCTTTTTCACTGAAAAAGACCCTGGCAGACAATCTATTTATCGTAAAGATTTTGATAACTCACCACCAATCATTTGAGAGTAAAATGAAAAATCTTCTTTTCTCCAATCTTATCCCCTGGATTTAGATAAATAAAAAAAAAGAATGCACATATGAACCAATATTCTGTTTATATCTAGTAGAGAAGTTTGCAGCAGCAGAAAACTGCCTAGCCATGGAAGACTGGCAAACAATGGGTTATGACGGGGATGCTATGTTTGGCAAAGAGTCCTAATCTTTGCACATTGAGATCTTTTTTAGGAAAAACTACTCTCTTCCCTGCCCCCCATCCCCGAAAACACACTCTGCAGTCAGAAGGAGAGATCCAGGCTGGATCCGAATCTGGGAGCATAAACTGCTACTGCTCCGGATACCAACATCACAAAATTTCCTTTTTAGCCTCTTTATCCAAATAGTGAAATGGAAACATGGCAGGAGTGTGTCCAAACCCATGTAACAGGATGACTGACCCCTTGTGGACCAGTTATATGAAGCATCTTCCCGACGCAAGCTGGTTGCTAATTTAAGTCCTTAGCTCATTTCTGACAGGCCCCTGTAAGGAAGGGCATGATGATATATGGTTTCCCCTAGCTCTAACGCGTGTGCTTTGACATCGCCCACAATGCTGCATATTCAGTTCGCGCTGATCCAGAAATAACTATTCTCCCTTCACCTTTAGTATTCAAGGTTGTGTCCTGATCCCAATACATCTGTGTTTAGGGCAAAACTGGAGGGTCGTCAATTAATCTTATGCATGACAGTTAATTACTCCCTGAAGCCTCCTTTTCTCCTTCCCAGCTGGACAGAGTCGTGGAGAGTTCTCACGTCTGATACCAGCCTCTCCTGTCTCCCGTCTGACGTCTTTTTGGCAGCAGTTACTCTTTCGCCTTCCCCTCCGAAGTGGGAGGGGATCGGAGGGTTTATGTCCCAGGGTGATTTAGCAATGCTTTGTGTTTCAGAGAGGGCTTTGCTTAAGCATTATTACCTGTGATCCCGAAGATCCCCCAGACAGGGCTCTGTTGCTGCAATAAAACGGCCACCTTCTTGTCCCCATTCTTGATGACTAAACCTGTCTTTGCCCATAATGGACTCGATTTTTAAATAATCCTCTCCTATCTTCTCCCACATCCTTTTATGCCCAGGATTCTTTTTTTTTTTTCACGTAGTAGAATTTTGAGCTTTTCATTAGTTCCTGCTTTATTTTCCAATTCTTAAAACTATACAGCCGCAAGTTATATGAGAAATACATTTCCTATAGGGTCTCGGGCCCTAATATTGACCATGATGGTGACGATTTTGCATTTAGGAGAAATGAGGCCCACCGGTTGAAATGATGTTCTTGATGCCTCATTGACTGGTAAATTCATATTTGTGTCTGTCGAGCCAGTTCAAGTGGTAGATTTTCTTAGTCACTTTTCTTCCCCCAAATGTTGTGTTCCTTCCCCCTGATGGAAATATGGGTTCGTCTGTTAGACTGTCTGAGTAAATGAGATTGATAGCCTGCCATATGGTCGGTACTTGATAAGGGTCCTCATTAAAGTGAGGTTGTCTGGTCCCAACGCCATGCAAAGTTTTAAAAGGAAATGATAGTTAAATAAGGTCTTTATCTGACTTAGGGAGCACCAAAAAAAAAAAAAATCACTGTAGGATAATATGTCTGAGGGAACTGAGGGAAAGGAAAGCTGACAGAGTCACTCTTCAATCTCAGGGCTTCCGGAGGGCGTTAACATGGGAGTCGCTGGGAAGGCAACAGAGATGGGAACACTGAGGCTCAGTGATTTTTATGCAGTTGTCCCAGAGTGGCAGAGACCTGATTCAAATTCAAATTTTTGCATCTCAAAAATGGTAAAACATTCTGGACCGTTCAGTGGGGTGATGGAATCCAGCCTACTCTCCTCACCTCCACCTCTTGGGTTTGTTGACTTTGTCCAAGTCTTACATTAAAGGTCTCCCAGAGCACCTGCTGTTTGAAGGCTGTGTGTGTGTGTGTGTGTGAGTGTGTGTGTGTGTAATTTATATTTATACAGTCGGCAGAATTGACAAGAGTGCCCCATTCTTCCTTGAAGCCAGGAGAAGCAGGGAAGCCTTTTGACTGAGGGTCAACTGCACACATATTTTGTCCTCCGCCTTATCACCTAGAGGGGAAGGGAAATGAAGGGGCGACTCTTTTCTCAATGGGCTCCTGAGGACGGGGAGAAGACAGGCACTTTACTCTGTTTTCTCCCTTCTCGGTGAGAAGCTGCCACACACTGTAGACAGGTTTAGAGTGGAAAACTTGATTTTCCAAACCAGCCAAACGTCGCTGCAGTCGAGATGGGAGGGAGCCGTCTGTGTAATTTATTTCTAAAATGGGATTGATAATGCCAGGCCTGCCTGGCACCCTGGGTTCAATGAAGATCGAATGGCAATGCGTGTGGGAGTTGTTTGTGTAGTGGAAAGGGGCAAATGAGACTAGACTGGTAGCACTATTGCAGCACGTGGTCATTATGGTTATAACTAACTTTCTTTCAGAGAGGAAATGCTGAGCCCTGTGGTGCCTGCAGCCCAGCCTTCCACGCAATGCCCTTACCTCTTAAATGTACCGAAAATAGTTCTCCTTGATGATGCTTCTGCAAGAGCTACCAGTTACCCACCACCCATTCTGTGCCTGGTGCTATATTAGCAACTCAGTGTTCCCTTCTCATTGAATCTCTGCAGGGCTCTGTTATTAGCCTTTTGAAAAGTCTGACTCATAGAAGGGTTAAAGGATTTGCCCAAACTCAGGCAACCGAGGTATGCGTGGGCTTGGATTTGAACTTATCCTTTTAGCCACCCTGCTGCAAGGATTGAAGACTGGTCTCGGATTCATAGGAACGATAGGAAATGGCTCTCCTTGCTCCCTCAGTGTGAGAGTGGCGAACACAGCTGCTGAGAACCCATGCGTGTATTTGTGCTCTTCATTTACTCAGGTCTCTGTGACCAGAGACTCTCAGTGATAGACTTCATTTGCAAGATACCTAGGGCTTCTTTAGGGGTGTCCATGGCAACCTAGAGTATGTAAACAGCTTTCTAAATTAAAAGCTTCCCAAGTTGTGGTGGAAAATGCACTTAAAGTGATGATGTTGAAGATTCTAAAGTGATGCTCGTCCAAGGGATGTAATATTATTGTATTGTAGGTTGTTA
>NW_024349798.1:7705368-7707027 GCF_902729225.1 Pteropus medius
TTCCTTCCTTCCTTCCTTCCTTCCTTCCTTCCTTTTTTACCCAAAACACCAGCAATAGTTCATGTTAAGGCTATATTGTGTTTCAAGGAGGGACTTGGGGGCTAACCTGGGGATTTCTGGCTAATAGTCTTGGTTGGATCCCCCCACTAACAAAATGCATCCTAATCTCTGATATTTGAATTTAGGTATACTACCTTAAAAATCAGTCATTTTTATATCCTAAAAAATTATGTTTCTAAAACTGAATAGTGAGGGATCCCCATGTTGTCTGAAAATGAAGGACTTAGGGTTAGAACTAGGAAATGAAATCCTTATTACTAGCCTGTTTTCATTCTGCGTTTGGGTCTTGGGTTGGAGCTGCTGGAAGAGGAACGGGCCTCTTGGACATCCAAGCCCAGGAATTGAAAGTTCAGCTCTCACATTCTCCTTGGTTATCACATTCTCACCAAGGTGATCGACTCGCTTCTACTAAAACAAATATTTGTTTTTTAATGGAAGTGTAAGGAGATTTGGCAGAGTAAAATGTCCTTGCATCTAAAAAAACTGGCATCTGTTTTCTCTGAATTAATTTCCAAAGATTATGCAGCCATTTTAATGATGCTCTGGGGACCTACAGCATGTATATCTGAAAAATGAGGATGAAGGTTTTATATCTTTCCCAAGCAGATAAACCCTTGCCCTGCCCCCTCCCCCCATGAAGAGATCATAAAGCAAATGTTATTAATCCAGAAGCGATAGGAGGGAATGACATAATTTCTGAGATGATAGTTGTTAAAATATTGATAGTTTGCCACCTTCCATCTTGGATTAATGTTGACACAACCTGGCCATTTGTTGGGAGATGCATAATTATATCGTATTTGGAGGATGTTTATGAAAATATCAACTTCAGTCAATGAAATAAGACAGTTAAAAGACTATAAAATATGCCTCAGCTTGGCATAAGGAGAATGATTCTGGATGAAGCTGTTTCTATTAATTTAGCTGATGGGAAGATGTGGGGGTGGCTTGTAAAATTAAATATTACCTATTTGGGAACTATCACTTGCCTTGGGATTAAATAAGTAAGTTAATATTAATAACCAGGTCAATTTTTAACTAAGGCGAAATTACCCGACTGCCTCTAAAGTACCCAAGAAGAAGTAAGCCATAAGAAAAGATATTTTGGAAAAGGGGATCAGATTATGCCTTCCTCTGCTTAACGCCTTCCCCCGTCTTTAGAATGCAGTCCGAACCCTTGCCTTGACCTGCAGGCTTTGTAGGCTCTTTCCCCTTCCTGCTCGTCACGTTCCACTCAGTGTCTGGCCACACCGTCTTCCTTCTCTTCTTTGAACCCACCTGCATTCATTCCTGACTCAGGGACTTTGCCTTAGTCCTAACTTTGTCTGGGATATTGCACTCCTGGTTTTTTTTTTTAAAGTGCCAGCTTCTTCTTATTCTTCCAGTGTCAAAGCTGCCCTCCTTGTCCATCCTAACTAAGGAAACTCCTCCCTAGGAGCTATCTTCCTTCATTAGTATGTACCGCTCTTGAAAATTATCTTATTTATTTGTTTAATTATTCATTATCTATTTCTGCCAACTAGAATGGAGACACCATGAAATGATTGTCTTCACTCATCTCTGCCTTACTCGTCTCTCTCCTCAGTATGTAAAAGACTG
>NW_024349798.1:7707158-7743077 GCF_902729225.1 Pteropus medius
GGAAGGAAGGAAGGAAGGAAGGAAGGAGAGAATCAGTGGACTTAGTGGTTGAATGAAAATCAGGTAAAGACCTCTGGCTTTGAGGTTGGGAAACACAGAATTAAACAGTCAGAGGTGCCATTTTCAACACTGAAGTAACCCAATGCACATCCCTTGGGAGTGCAATAGATTAAGAAGATAAATTGAGGCATGCAGTGTTTACCTGAAATGAAGGTCAATAAATACCCACGTCACCTCACCACACAGCCATTCAGAACTTCTTCTTCTTTCCCTAACACACACACACACACACTCTCTCTCTCTCTCTCCCCTCTTTTTTCTTAGGGAAAAACTGTGTGACATTTTTTTTTTGCTAGGAAATGTAGACCAGAGCTTTCTTGGGACACCCTCTATTTATCATAGCAACTCAGATATTTCTTACAAAGGATCACTCAGAAGCCTTCTCACAGAATTGAGGCTCCTGGCAGAAAGTTTTAGTGCAGAATCTAATTTCACATTGGTCAATGAATTAACTCCCATATTTTAAAAAAAGGGAGACCACTGTGCCCCACAGTGTTTCTGACATCATTAAGTAATTTGTCTTGGATTTCCCATGGTGCCATTATGAATGGGACTTGTGGGACCATGTCTCTTCTGGCATTGACACCAAGCACATCCACTAATGTTGTGAAGAGCTCTGTTGAAATTTGTCTGAGTTGATCATCAGCCAAGAGATTTTTACCAGTATATGCACTGATTGCACTACATTATTTTAGAATGTGGTTGCAGTAATGCTTATAGTCAATACATGGGCTAGATGCTTTCTTGACACATAGTATTAATGCTTAAATCAAATACCCTACGAGGTAGGTAGGACTACTATCCTCGTTGCACGTACAGAGAAATTAAATAAATTGCCCAAGGTCACATGCATGTCCATTGACAGAAGAGATTTTTAAATCTGGAAAACCAACTTAAATCTATGCTTTTAAACATTATTTTACACTGTCTCCCAAAGGTGTGTGGCCTATTTTTCCAGGAGTCTTTTTGCACTGGTGGCCTTTCTTTTTAAATTAATGTATTTATTATCGAAGGTGTTAAAATATTTTTAAAATTCAAAAATTATACATTGTATATAGGGAAAAATAAAACTTTCCACCCGTGATCTCTGGCCTCTCATTTTCCACCCCGCCAGCAACTAGTTTTTATCAGTTTCTTTTGTACCTTCCGGAAATAGTGTAGATATATACTAAGATATACATGTGTATACCCTTTCTTTTTCCCTCACAGAGTGACACTGCACGGTATACTTGCTGTGTAGTACTTTCCCCCTACTTAATGTGATTTTGCTTTTCTTTCACATTGCTAGCCTTTGAAATTCATAGATAGACAATCAAGTTGAACATGTACCTTGTGTGGATTATGAATCGTCACATTGCTGCCTGTTCTCTGCCTAGTTAAGGCTATTTGAAACACCTTTTTGTCTTATTATTTGGGACCTTCTGAACTGTAATGATATGCACCTGCAACGATGTGGCAACCTCATATCTTGACCATGTTGAAAGCTTCTTATCTTTCTAATGGGAACTGGAGAACATGAGGATTATCTTCCCATGGCAGAGTCTTGAGTCATTGACTCTCAGCCTGCAGTTCTCTTTCTCACCGTGGAGCCAAGGGAGACTTTTGGGAGAGGGGAGGGCTGCTGCTTACAGTTGTTCCCTCAGAAGGCACGCATACAACCCGGATTCACATCCATGCCTCCTACGCAGACATCCGGGATGCAGAAGAGTGTCCACACCTGTCATTCAAGGCTATGCTTCACCCAGGTTTTCGTCCCTTGGCTCTTTCTCGATCCTTTTCATGTGTCATGCGTGAATTACTCTGCTTTGATCCACATCAGTTTCTTTTTCTTAAATGTCCTTCCACTCGACCTGAAATCCTTTCCATCCTCAAAGATGGCCAGAGTCCTGCCAGCTTCAGAAAACTTTTTCTGATTTACCCGACTGGAATTGACCCTTCCCTTTTATCTATCCTGATTTTCATTAGTGTCCCTTCCTTCCCGTCCCTCATCTCTCAAGCACCTGTATTCAGCCCCCATTGCCCTGCATGTCGTAGTTGTTCAGTAAACATTTGATGATCAATCCCATGGGCATACCTGAGGTGTGTGCTGCCTGCCCTTCACCTGTCAGAGACAACTAGACTTCTACTTTCCAAACTCGTGATGCTCCACTCATTAGAGCATTGACAAACCTTCTAACTGTTTGAACCATGTCTAACACATTATAAATGTTTGGATAAAACCACCATCAACATCTAGTCATTGTAGAGCCAAAAAAAAATAAATAAATAAAATGACCTTCTCTTTTCTCTTTTTATTTGCATGTTTCCTACAGTAGCATCTCCAAAGGCAACAGGAGAAAATGATGAACAGCTGGGAAGGGGAGATGTCCTTCACACATCCTGTATTTGGAACTGATAGAAATAGCCAGTTTGGTTCCATGTCAGTTTAATAGGATAGGTGATTTCCAAATTACACCTGGGTGGTGAGCCCTTCAAAGGTAGGAGCTTATTCATCTTGTCATTTCCTGGGCTAAGCATATTGTAGGGGAAAGTTTCTCAAACACAGGATGGAAAATCCTTTGTCCAGGGGAGCTGTCCTGTGCACTGTAGAATGTTTAGTAACATCCCAGCTCTCCACATGAAGAATGATTAATCCACCCAGGCAAGAACTTAAGAACGACACATTTTTTTCTCAGTATCTGATTAGTGGGTAAAAACTTGCCGTAAATCACCCCAAAATTCCAGCATCTGCCAGTTTATAAACTCCAAGATGTGATGAGGGCGTGTCTCTACCTGGCAACCAATCTATATAACTTGGCATTTTCAAAAAAAAAAAACCACACACCATCAAAGTGGGGGGCGCATTTGCATGGTAAACTATTTTCTAGACAAAAGCATCGTCCAAGGATTGCACGCTCTATGCCTGCATCAAAAACACTTTACCCTAAGTGTGAATTAGGTCAACCATTTTCACTCAGAACACAGCAATCACATGAAGTGAGATACACGTGTATTAAAAAATAACTTGATAAATTGCTAAATGACTACATAGACCCCATAGCATGTATGGAAGTGCATGTTTAAAGTTCTAAAAAAAATCCCAATTGCATTAACACTTGGGAGTCTAAATTGAATGTCTTATCGAGATCTCTTTCTTTACCATTTTGACTGAACACTGTCACCAGGTTATTGAACAGTCTCAGCTCAGTGAGATATAAACATGAGACGGTTTTCTTTTTCTCCACTTGTTGCCCCCAGCTGTGCTGCATCACATCATTTCCCCCACCCCTTAATGACATCTTGAGCTGATTTTTCAACTTTCTGGTCACTTGTGGTTATTAGCATAGTCTCGATGGGAATGTATGCCTGAGTCATTTTCCTTTTTTACAGCAGCATAATTCATCGGAAGTTTCTTTTCTTACTAGTCAGACTTGTAACTCTGGGTGGGAAGAGAAGGGGTGAGGTATGTGTTCACCCCTGCCCCTCTTCTTTTGTCTTAGAATGGAGAGGGAGGACTCTGTATGTCTTTGGGCCATTCCTCCCTCTCCTCGGTTACCCTCTACCCTGAACAAGCTTTGGGGAAGGAAAGGAGAGGCAAAGGGTCGTGGTTCTCAAACTCAGAAGTGCCATCATTGTCTTCTTGCTGCCAATTGTTGCAACTTGTTTGTCTTCTGTGTGGCAAATATTCTAGATCTAACTTTCCCATGGTGCATACGTATCACAGATACCTCAAGTAGACATGCAGGGGCCTCCTAGCTCCATGTGGAAAATCCAGCTCAAGCCAGACTCCATCTGGCTGCCTTCTTAGTATCTGTTTCGATAATATATCCCACAGGTCACAGTCCCCTCACCTTGCAGGTGACCCTCTTGGAACGTACCAGCAAGCTGGCTCAAGCTCACCTCTTTGTGTTGGAATGACATGCATGCCAATAAACTCATGCTCCTGATGCTAAATGATGGCAGGAAAGTCCTTCCACTGGGTCTCCCTCCTCCACCCTGCCCCAGGTCTTTTCCCAATTCTAATTTGCCCTGCACTTAGGAACGTCTCTCAGACACCCACCAAGTTGACTGCATCGGCAGACATCCAACTAGGAAGAGAAATTTCAATTCACTTTCTTGCAGGTGCGCCTGGTATTTGCAAGGGACTCTGCTGGCGTGGACACATCCCTTCCTGGGTGAATTCAGAAGCAGGTAGTAGGGCTTCCTGGCATATGGTCAGTTCTATTAAACCCTCATACTCATTGCTAGCTTTCTACTGAGACCTGTACCTATGTTAAGGCAATTATATTTGGGCCAGACTCTTGTGAGTATGGGAAACTAGTGAAAAACTTTACTTTTCTTTCTTCTTTTCTTTTTTTTTTTTGGTACTATTGGCCTTTGGAAAATATCTATATTTAGAATATATATTTTTAAAAAGTTGAATAATATTTCAGTGAAAGTGTACCGAATTTCCCATATCTCTGTGTAATGAATGACACATTCTTCAAGCATATGTGATGCAATAGCCCTTGTCTTGCCTTTCTGGGAGGTAGAGATAGTTTCTCATGGATCAAAACAGGGCTTCTTAATGGAGATTTATAACATCAAAGGGGATTACATGAGAACAAAGTAATTATCCTTCATGTATGAATATCAACTCAATTTACAAAGGAGTGAAATTCAACATTGCAGTTAATTACAGGGACAGTCTCAGATTTGTGGACCAATTAGGGCTTTTTGGTTGCAAGCAACAGAAACCAGTTTCCCCCTTACATTAAGTGAAGAGGATGTTTCTAAGAAGTTATGGAAGAGCTCACAGAATTGAGAGATGGAAAAAAAAAAAAAACTGTGTTGGCAACATGACAGTTACAAAACAATAGTAAGGTTTTCTCCATGGGAAAAAATTAACTACATCTTCTGTCCATCTGTCACTGTACTCCAGTTCTAGATCCCAGGAGAACTCATCTCATTGGCCAGGCTCAGGCCATTGAGCCCCCTTCTTGGATTCGCTCTGGCAGAGAGAGCTAAGAGCTGACAGAAGATGCCCTCAGGAAGCTTTTCTTCACCCATCTATGGCCCAATAAGACTGCACAAAATGAAGAAGCTGTAACTCCCCTAAAAAAGAACCCAGGCTGCTATTAGGAAAGAGGAACCATTGCTGGGCAGTCAAGAAATGATGGTCAGTCCTTCTTCACCCAGAAGGTTGATCTCTATCTTCTTGCTTGAAGGATTCAGAGCTGCCTCAGTCTGCATTTCCGGACCCTCATGGAGCATTGCCCATCTAAGCTTTTCTGCGATGTATGGAGAACCCTATAGTCTTCTACGTTAGGAGGATATTTATTCTCCAGTGTTTCTGTAAGGGCTGTGCTGCCCTCTCTGTGCCTCCTAAGCATCCCTCTTCCTCATGCTTCCACCCTTCCGTAAAGATCATCCCTCCAGTATAGTTTGTTCCACTTCCTGGCCATCTCTTTTCTTCTAGTTTTCCTCCTGCATTTGCACATGCTGGACAGTGCACTTTTCTGCTGCAGGTTCCTTTTCTATACTGCCCTTACTGCTTTGGACTCAGTACCCATTTGTCTGAATCCAGGTTTTGTTTGTTTGTTTGTTTGTTTTTGTGTTTGTTTGTTTGTTTTTTTGTTTTTTGTTTTGCTTTTTGGTGAAATTACCCTCCTCACTCCCATGCTGCCTGTTCCTAGGATGTGCACATTGTGGATTGTGGACAAGCAAAGATCTCAGAATGCCCATGTGGATAAGAAACCACATTCTGGCTACCTGACCACTGGTGTCACCAACATCACCCGCCACTTCTTTCTCATTCCCTTTATGTACAAAGGAAAGTCTTTTGATGTCCCTGAAGAATATTTGTGATTATAGAAAATAGTTCTGGCTACTTGGGAATAGGGTTCTAACTCTTACTTCTGGTGAACCATATATCCTGTTTTATTAAACACCCTTGACATACACAGCAACATCCTAGGTTGGCCACATACTAGATACTGTACAGGAAGAGCAAAGCCGAAACCCAGAACTGGATGAGATGGATACTGAGAGTGTGGGCAGAGGTACTATGCCTGTTCAGGATTCATGATTGTCAGGAACAACATCCTTAAAACCATTGGCTCAACATTTTTATTCCCATTGCTTGTAAGCTCCCTGAGATTTCTTGCCATGTCTACATTATTTACCAGTGTATCTTCCACCTATGCACAAATGCTTAATAAATTTTGTCTGGATAATTGAATGAATGACCCAATGAATTAATCAGTTGCTTCAACTCTCCTTTAAAGACCAGAATCCTGACACTTCTCTATCTCTCAGGCTTCAAGCCACAGCCCTTTGAGTTAGGTCTAAAAACAAAGCCCTTCCAGGCAGACTCTTCCATCCTGCTCTGGGGCCAGAACAACCAGCTTAAGTATATTTAATTATTTGCTGCCTATTTTGTGTATGTTACACCAGCTCTCATTCTCCCTCTCTAGTCTCTTTTCTCAGGATAGTGGGCAATATAAATTTTTAGAATCCATTATGTATTTTTTTTATTTCTTCCCTTTTTTTGTAATCTCTCTCTAGAGTTGACCTCAAACTTTCAACCCCTATGATGCCTCTTTTGTTGCTGCTCAAAGACTTCCTATCTATTTCTCTCCAGGCTATTTGTGAAACTCAGAAGCCTGGTCCCTGATTTTATGTCTCTGGGCTAGACTTCCAGTAAATAGCAAAGATGATTTAGGGATGTTAATAGACAAATGTTTAGTAGATACTGATACCCAGATGATTTATAAGTCCATTTCATATAAATGCAATGAAAAATCTTAGATTGTAAAAGTACTTGCTTCCTAGACTAAAGGTAAATCACCAGTATATTCAAGAGTCTTTCAAAACACCCACTGTCTCCAGCTCATCTTGTAGAAGGGAAAAAAATAGATATCACTTTGCAATTTATGTTTTTACCAGCATGCAATTGAGTACATTCAATTGACTCCACATGTTTTGCACATTCTGATTTTTGTCCCCTATTGTCCTCCCCTGTTGACTTCAAGTTAATGCATAATATGAAGTAGGACATCCCTCATAAATTCCATATCATCAGAGTAATGTGGCTTTGATGATGTACTACATTTTAAATGAGCTCTGTCACAAAAGGACAATGGGGGGCCCAGGAGGTTGTTTTGTTTCTTTGTTTTTTTTTCTTTTTAATTTTCCTTCTGTTCTTGTAGTGTCGTAAGTCTAATTATAGTTAGCAGCAAACAGCAGAGTTTCCTTGGCTAGTATGGCATGTGAGGTCCCTTGGATCTCTGTGAAATCTTCTGGTTTATATAGTGTGTGTCTTAGGCCCAACGAGTCAAGATGGCTCTTAAGTGGAAAGAGAATTTTGAAAGATTAAAAGAGAGATGGATAATGCAGGAGATTAGGAATGTTGGTTTGCCACAGTCAAGTTCAGTTATGTATTCGCGTGGCTTACTTTGCCCGTGGGAATTAAGTAACATTTCTAGAATATGAGAATAATTTGGGGCATGGCATATCTAATCTATTCGTGGGGAGTGATTGTTATTTCTTTTCATACTCTGCTAATTGTGGGTTTTTTTCTCTCTATATATTGCCTTTTCTGGGGAAGAAGCCAAATCTACACTTATGTTTACTATAGGAAGGACAGCTATAGCTGCTCACAGGCCTGCTCTAGAGAATATGCTCAATGCAGTCTTTTCTTCACTCGTTCTATCCTAGTGCTTCTCAAGCTTTATGAACTTGTGAGTCGCCAGGGAATCTTCTTAAAATGCACATTCTGTTGTGTAGGTCTGGAGTGAAGCCTAAGATTTGGCATTTCTTACAGATTTCAAGTGACACTGATTCTGCTGGTGTGTCGCACTGTGAATAGCAAGAGTTTACAAGGTCTTAACCAAGACTAAACGTACTTGTACATGGATGCCTCCGCAATGAAGTTGTATACAGAGGAGAAGAAAGCAGGCATCGCTATATAATGACTAATGTGAACTGAATCATGATCGTATCATTTAATATCACGGTATAGAGTGGCACCGTTCCTACTGCACAGTGGAGAAGCGGTAGTACAGCCTCGAGAGACTTAGTGACATGATTAAGTTGCATGTGTGGTATGCATGGTGGGAATGGGGTTTGAACTCAGGCGGTTCGATTTTAGGGATCATGCCTAAATGCCTGCACTGCCCATAGACTAAGGCTGTTTGTCTGTCTAGACTGTAATGTCTGGCATTTTGCCATCTTCATCATCATATACCCCTCAACAAATATTAAGCCCAGCTGAGTACCTGAGGCCATTCCTTAAGGTTTTGCAGGTGACAGGCAAAGGTGATGTGGTCCAGTTGAAGGCTAGCAAATGAAATTCATTGGAACAGATACACACACACACATATGTGTATATATATATATATATATATATATAGGAACAGATATATATATATATATTTATATAATTAAATGATTATCTGTAATAATTGGCTGGATGGAGCAAATGATTTATGGGGCTAAAGTATAGCTTGGCCCTACAGATGACCAGCCGATTAATTCTATTTTTGTTTCGGTTTCTGCTTTTTAACTTTTTTATTGTATTCAGATAAAATTCACATAGTATAAACTTAATCCTGTTAAAGAGCAGGGCTCAGCGGCATTTTGTACATGCATAGTGTCGTGCAACCACATTGCCTGCAATGAGCACATGGAAAGATACTCAACACCGCTAGTCACTAGAGAAATGAAAATCAAACTACAGCAAGATGCCGCTTCCCACCCACTAGGATGGCTATTTAAAAGCAGGAAAGTAACAGGTGGAGCCGAGGCTTTGGAGCAATCAGACCCCTCATATTTGGCAAGAAGGCAAAATGGTACAGCTGCTGTGGAAAATGGTTTCGGGGAACTCAAAAAGTTAGACATAGACTTCTCAGTAACTGTTGATGACTGAGTTTCTTTGTCTTTTTCCCACTACAGCTTGATTTTCCTCACTGCTTCTTCCAGAGCTTCTGTTTTAGTAGCTGATTGCATTTCTTTGACACGTATCTACAGAGTAGACATTGTCAAAAGGTGCCAAATTGCTCTCTTAGACTCACTGTTTCCTCATCGCAATGATTCATTGATTATCCTTAGTGTGGGGGATTGGAGAGTTGACCCCCACCCAACCTCAATACTTGTTATTCCAGGTATTATATTCACTATCTTCTGTAGAGTATCTTATACGCTTAAAACCAGAGTCCTCGGCCCTGATGGCTCTTTCTACAAGACAGACTCCCCTGACCCCAGCAGAAAGAACAGGTGATGGCTTCTGGTGCAAAGTATCTATGCCATGACTGTGCATTGCCCTACTAGGAAACTTCCATTCAAGTCATCGGGTAGAATGATGGAGGCAGATGGAGGCTTAAACCTTCATTCTGACTCTTTCTAAATATATAACCTTGGACAAGACACTCAACTTCTCTCTGCCTAACTTTCCCAAATAAATGATAGGGTAGTATCACTACAGGAGTGGCCAATGATTGAGTAAGATAGTGAAGGAAAGGATTCAACATAGTGTCTGGCACACAGCACTCAGTATCAGCTATTATCATATTATTATTGTGGCTATCTATGCCCTGTTCTATAACCTGCTACATGGTTTGGGTCTATTTGCATACCACAACCCCTTGTTTTTTTAATTTCTATAATTCTCAGTTTTTTCTTATAACCCAATTGATTTTTCCTTCTTTGTGAACATTTTAAACCTTCTTGAATAAGACAAAGAAGGCTTAAACATAATTTTTGGCAGTTTTCTCCACAGATAGCCAATCTAAGAGTGATAAATTTACAGTGTTTAAGAGAAAGAGAACTTTGTTACTTTAAAGTATATATAGTAGCCCTCCATAACCCAAGAGTCTCAGCTCTGTGTATGGCCCTATGTATTTTACTTTTGATGAAATAGAGAAGCAGGTTGCCCTTCCCTTAGAGGAAAGCTGATTATAGACTCTCCTAGAAGTGTCTTAGAAGGGAGCTTTGTGACCAAGACATTCAACCTCTTCATTGTAGAGATAGAGGACTCTGACATGCATTCATTCATCTAACGGATATTTCTGGAGAACCTAAGTGCCAAGCACTGCTCTAAACAGGCGTAATAGCAGTGACCAAGCCTGGAAAGTTCCTTGCTCCCATAGAGCTTCTGTCCTAATGCAGGAACAAGACAATTAACAGGTGAGTCAGCAATCAGCTGAGAAGTGTGGGAATGGCAATAATGCAGGGTGATATAGTTCCACCTAAGACTGGGCTCAGTGAATAGAGGATGATAGGAAGGAGTTAGGGCTTTGTTTATTTCTAAGTGCAATGGAAAGACACTGTAGAGGGATATCATAGGATTTATATTTAAGTAACCTCTTTCACAACTTAGTGGAGAATCTATTGTAACAAGTCTAGTGGGAGTGGGGGGAAGCAGCAAGATCGGTTAGTAGGCTAATGCTGTAGGTTGGAGTGAATTGATAGTAGCCATGTTAAAATAGTAGCTGTGGGGAGGGACAGAAGTACATACATAGTTGTAGGATATATGCTAGGCATAAAGATGAGGACTTATTTCTAGACTTAGTGTGAGAGGTAAGCAAAAAAGACTTTAACCTTACTTTTTCAGCTTGAGCATCTGAACAGATAAACCCAGGAAAAGTTTGCATCAGACCATGCAACCACTGATTTAAATCTACAAGCAATATTTGACCAGAAGGCAGATGTTTATCTATTTCTTTTCTCTTTATCACATAACACCTCACATCGAGCTGGATTGTCGGGTAGAGTAAATGTAGGGATCCACACAGGTGTGCTATGGAGGTGCACCCCGCTGCTTGCTTTCCTTTGAGCCAGTGACCGCATCGCTGCAAGAATGCGTCTTGGTGCGTAATGGCATGATCAGCTTCCCTGCGTGGGACCACAGTCTTCGATGCCGGTTCTGCCTTCTTGGTCACCACAATCATCTTCTTTGGCAAGACTGTCCGTGAACTTCATTAACCTGCCATTGACTTCCTCTTCATACATTAATGGGGACCACACAATGTTGAGTCACAATTTGAAAGGCTGTTTGTCATCTTAGTGTGACATCTCTCTGCTCCCTGACACTCTGCTGTTTATCGTTCCTCTTCCTGTGTTCTCCTTCCGCAGGCTAGTCTAGCCTTTGACAGTGATCACATTCAGGCCAAATTCGATCAATAGTTTTGTTCATTTCAAATTGAAATGAGCTGAGTGTTTACCAGCTGATGAGAGATGTACTCAAACTGTAGCACATTGGTACCTCATGACTTAGGTTGAACATTTTGGAATTCTTTAGGTGGGGCAAAACACTCTCTTAGCTTAATTTTTAAAATTTCATAGCACATTGTCTCTTTCCAACAGCCTGTAGCATGTGAATTAATGAAACCTGGGCATTATAACAACTGCCAGTCCTTAAGATACTTTACTGACTGTGACTTGAAAAGATGGAGGGGCAGAAACCCCTTGGACTGTATTCGCCCTCATGTAAGGGTGTTAGCAAGTCCTGCCTGAAGGAATATTTTCTTTCTTAACTGTGACTTCTGGCTCAGCTTGAGAGCTTACCTCTTCCTTCTCTGAGGTCTTCTCTCCTCATACCTTGGGGTTTTTGTACCTCACTGTGACTCAGGGAAGACCTTTGCTGCTTTTTGTTGTCGTTTTTGTTTGTTTTCTACTTACATGCCCTTCTGGCTTGAGTGATTTTTGCCTGCCTAGACAGAGGCACTTTGAGGGAAACCTATAGGATTATGTGAAAAATTTTTCCTGAGGTTCACAGTGAAGCATCTCAAAAGAAATTAGAATCTCCTTCCAAATACTTTGTAAGATGAGTTTCCTGAAATGTCACAGCAGGATCTTCCCTGGGAGAAGAAGAAGCATCTATGCAGGATACCCTGCATGAAAAATATAAAGGCACAGAAAAGACAAGAGAAAAAAGTCATCTGGCTATTTGGAAGACAAAAAACACAGGACACTTTCCTTTTAAGCTTAAAAAGGTGTAAAGGAGAGAGATCATGAAAAGTGCCATGTCTGTGTTTTCTTTTGCCAGGTATAAACGTGTACATGAGGTGATTTGCTGGGTGTCCCATCTTGTGCCACCTTGGGCTATGGGACCTGGGAATGTCTTGTCTGTATCTGCATCCCCAACAGCAATAGAGTAATTAATACATAGGCATCTGGTGACTGTCAAGCTGCTCTTTCAGAAGGCAACAGACCCTATTTAAAGGTGGCACCCATTTTATGGTATTTAGGTTTCACTTGGTGGGAAGGGAGATACCTCTGGTAACAAGAAATTAACCTGAGAACATTCAATGGATTTAAATCAAGAATGTCTAGACAGTAGTGAAAGTGTTACTAATGGTATTAAAAAGGCCTTCCCCCAGTTCCAACCTGAGAAACACCTGGCAAATATCTTTGCCTGAACTTTTTCTCAGCTTCATTGTGCAGTTTAGATCAATCGATTTTCTGGGAAGTACTGTAATTTAGCATTTCATAAGATTTCATAGAAATCTTTACATATAGGTTCAACTCCATCTCATTAGCATCAATTATAAGTGACTGTTCAGATGGTTTTTTTTTTAGCTTCAGTCTTGTTTCAGATGCCCTTTTCATTAACTGCATGGCTTCCCCTAAGAGATTTGATGCATTGGGAGACCATACCTACAATTCCACTCACTGCACATCATCCCCATACTAACTGTGTGCTTTTGGGTGAGTTGCTTCACCTTTCAGAACTTCAGTTTCCTCATTCATAAAACAGAGACGATAATGCTAACCTCTCAAAGTTATTGTGAGAATTGCATGAGCTAAGGTATATAATGTGCCGAATGACGCTAAGCACAAAGAATTAGTCAGTGAAGGGTACTCAGTGCCAATGTTATTATTATTGAGCTTGACCTAACTTGGAATCAGTTGTCTCTGCCCAGTAGCTTGGTTTGGACACATCTACTTTTATGATTATTAGTTAAGATTTTATTTTTTATAGGAGATGTGGAAAAGGGAGATATACCATAGGTTATTTAGTTTAAACTAATGATTTTTTTCTTTTTTTGACAGGCTGACCATCTGTCAGGGATCTAGCAGAAGGCATTCCGATAGGTCTGAGCTGAATTAAATTAGGAGATAAAAGTAATAATAATGGCTTCCCTCCAAGTGATATCTCAAAATCTGTCTACTTTTCCCCAACTCCACTGTTGCCATTTTGATCCAAGCTACCCACATCTGGACTCTAACCTCCTAACTGGTCTCCCTATTTCCATTGCTTCCTGATCCAATTTTTACATAATAAATCAAAGCAATCATTTTAATATTCAAATCAGGTCACTTCACCACATCTCTTCTACCCTCCCAGCTGTGAATTCAAACCCAAAGCTAATGTCAAAATGGACAAATTGGCTGGCATTCTCAGTATAATCTGGCCTCTTGCCTTTATCTCCACCTGTCTCTCTCCAGCCGTTCATCTCTAGGCCTCTATCACCCTGGCCCCCATGCCCTTTCCGGTCTTAGGGACGTGTATTCTTCCTTCTGCCAGAGAGCACTTTATGCCACCATCACCTGGCAAGGCCTCCGTGTAGGTCAGGTCTTAGCTTAAACTCTGCAATGAGGCATGCTCCCACTCTTCCAATAACTGTCCCCATCCCAAAGATTTCACTGCATTCTCTCTCTCTCTCTCTCTTTTTCTGCATTATTCTGATTCCTGTTCATAATTGCAGATTTACTGTTGTGTTTTCTTGTTAAAATGCTCACCACAGTATCCCTAGACCCAATCATAGTGGCTTGCTAAATGAACAGTGCTTCAAACTACAAAGGGCTTTTGATGTATATGATCTCGGGGCTCACTGCATCTTTGCAAGGAAGGCAAACCGCTATAGTAAAAGCTTGGCAATTGAAGAACTGGGTCTGAATCTCAGAATTCCGATGCCAAACCCAGGGCTCTTTCAGCTTAAGTACTGTGCCTTCCGGACACGCTCTGTCTATTATGGTCTGTATACTCATTAACTGTTGTTTGCCTGAGTAGGGTCATTTTTCATGAAGCACTTGCACAAGCATTTTCTTTACACACACATTATGACCTGCCAAACTGTCCTTGGCACATTTTAAGTCCTTTCTCAGCTCATCTGTACATGGACCCTCAGGTATTGTTTTAGTTTCCTGGGGCTACCGTGACAAAGTGCCAGAAACAGGGTAGCCGAAAACTATAGAAATTCATTGTCTCACAATTCTGGTGCCCCAGATCAAGGTGGGGGCAGGGCCACACTTCTTCTGAAACCTGTAGGGAAAATTTTCCTTTCCTCTTCCTAGCTTCTGGAGGTTTGTCAACAAACGTCAGCATTCCTTGGCTTACAGTTGCACTACTCCTATTTCTGCCTTCATCGTCACGTGGTGTTCTCCTTCTATGCCTTGTCATCATCATGTCTTTGTTTGTGTGTCTGTCCCTATGTCTAGATTTTCCCTTTCTATAAGGAGAGCAGTCATAATGGATTAAGGCCCACTCCAATGGCCTTATCTTACCTTGATTGCATCTGCAAAGACCATTTGCAAATAAGATCATATTCACTGGTACCAGAGATTAGAGGCTTAACTTATTTGAGGAGGGACACAATTCGAACCATAGCAGGCACGTGCCCCATTCCCTTTTCACAGGTGGGCTTTATAACAGGCCCATAGTTCTGCAGCTTGCAATTGGTAATGCCAAGTTCAAATACAGAACAGGACTCACAAGTGTGTGCTTGGTTTACGGACCATACAGTTTTCAAGCCCTAGTGTCAAAGCTTAGTCAGATGGATTCGATTAGCTTTCGGAAAAAAGTGAAGTAGAGCCCATTTTGTTATGCAGAGTGAGTTTGGTTAAAAGAGGCAGAACCTTAAGTGTCTCAGCCTGTGTGTTATAACTACCTCTGCAGAAATGTGTTTCTCCCTCGCCCAACTCTACCTCATTTGGAATAGAGTGTCTGATACGCTTTAAAAGGGGAGACAAGCCATTCTTCATTTTAATCGGTGAGGAAAAGTTCATTATGAAGTAGTCTTCCCTCAGAATAGTTCCCTAAAGTTGGATGTACTGTCTGCATTATTTTCATTTGCTTCTTTTCCCAGGAAGCATTACCAGCCGGGTTAGTGATTTATAATCACATTCCCAGCAAATTCCACTGTCGGTTAATGACTTCTTATTTTTCTATACAAATGGTTTTTGCTCTCCTTCCTGAGGACAATTAACTAAGAAACTGGTCATAAATTACTGATAATGATCAGTTTGTCAGAGGTGATTGTGGAAAAGTACATCTTCCATAGTAATTAGATAAAGTATCTTTAATTGCTGATAACAACAAATTGTGGTTATTTTTTTTTTCTCCTTCTTTGAGATACTCATGAAATCTTCCTGGAAGTCGGGCTGAATAACATCTTTTTTTTTTTTCTTCTCCTGAAGGAGGGGAAAAGGAAGAAACATTCATCATTTACGGGCTTCCAGAAATATAATAAATGTGACAGCCTTTCGAGGTTTCAGATTAGACGACCGATCTCTCTAAAGCAGAGATCAGAGAAAATCTACTCTGGGACACATTTCTTTTAGGCAGGAAGCAGGGGTCCTTCCTGGTCATGTTTGATATCTTTTCTCAGGATCACATCTCTCATATTTGCATCTAAACCTTGGCCTTAAAATGTGACTTCTTTGAACTCTGGAAAGGAATGGTATTTAATTCAGAGGATATCTCACAGTTAGGATGCTGGTTAAACCCAAGACTATTTCTGTACATGAGGCTGTGGTGGACCCTTAGCTGGGAAATGAAAAGGAGAGCTGCCGAAATGCATGTGGACAGGAAGGTATCTTTAATCACTAGTCTTATTATCTATTATCTTATTGATAAACTCAACCAGACTATTCATTGGTGTGGAAATTGGCCAGGACCTAGTCTTCACATTCTATGCACATGTTACATAGTAAAGGGTGGTTTAAATTTAATCTAGTTCACTGTGTCACTTTACTGACATATTGTTAGTCTTTGGGTATTGCAATACTTTATTTAGAATCTCCTTCAGTTTCATAACTGTTTTTTCTCTTTTTTCTCTTTTTATTGCTCGATGGTACCAGCTGTCAAACAAGCTATGGTGTTTGTGATTATTGGAGTCGTTTTAACAGTTTAGGAAATGGTGTGGTGCTTAAAAAAAAAAAGAAGAGAGAGATGAGGATTCCAATGGGGGTCTTAATATCACACAAATTAAGGCAGAATAGGATTAAGAAAAAAGAAGGATTGAGTCATGGGACTGGGCAGCACAAAGAGTAGACTTCAGGCATGACTGAGTCTAAAGGGTTTAATAATGTCACAAGGATTCCCTCTTGGATCTGCCCTGTTGGTATCAGGCTTCAACAGGTTTCTACATGTACGTTTTCTGAGAAGTTAGCATTCTTTTGGAGAGACCACAGAAAACCTCAGAGAAGGCTCCATTTGGCTAATTTGAGTCCCATGCCTGCTCCTGAGCAAATCCCTGGGCTGTAGGACTGGCTTTTCTGATTGGCTGGTCTTGAGTCTCATCCATATGGAGTAAAAGGGTGGGGGATAGATATACTGATCCACCTAAACTATATAGATAAATGTACAGTAGGATAAAGGTGGTTCTGCCAAATACGAGATTTGGGGTAGATCAGAAAACAAAATGATAAAGAAAGACTAGCAGAGGGACCCTCCCATTTGCCTTTTTCCCGTTAGCCGACTGCTGCCCAGTTGAATTTCCTCTGCTCACCAGTTCATAGCTGCTTTCCTTGGAAGGCTCTGCTCTTATGGTGAATTTTATGACATTTTCTGAACATTACCTAATAGAGGTGACAGTTTCAAGTAACCTGAGCTTCTAAGCCATTCTGCACTTAATGACTGAATCTAAAACACTGTTCTCATGTGTCTCCAACCTAAACACTTTTCTCTTCTTCCTGCCTGGAGCACCCGCTTCCCTTGTTCCCCCAAACCCACCTCTGATATTCTTCAAGCTACACTTCAAATTCTTTGTTCCTTCATGAATTTTTTTAGCATAAACCCACATCAATTTTCTCTTCTTCCGTGTTTCCATTGAAATAGGTATTTGCTAAATAACACTTAGAATGTTTGCCCTTTAATTTTAGTTTCTAAGAATCCATGTCTTTCTTTGAAAACAGGATACTGTTTTGTGATTCTTTTTTAATTACTTCATAATCAGTAGCACCGTACCTGGCAGTACATGGGTATTTAATTCTGGTAAATTTTTCCCAAATAGGATGAAAGAGAGTATTTGCGTATTCAAGTATCATTTGGATCTGGCTGTGTTTGCTCATGAGGATCTGAGTGAGGACACTAAGTAGTCATTTGGAGGCATGCAGGAGGACAATCAAATGAAGTAAGAGGAGTGGAGGAGTTCGTTTCTGTTTGGGGCTCGTGGGAGTTTGCCTCATCTGGTCCCATTTTATATGATAGTTGCTTTGAGTGCTGGGTTATATAGATTGTGCTCATCTCTCTGAGATTAACACAAAGCAAGGGTCCTTCTTGCATATCTATGTAGAAATGGGCCAACCCAGAAAAAGCTTCTCATTCATCCTTAGAATTTTATGGAGCATCTACTATGTGCTGAATGTGTGATGATACATAAATATATACATGGCTCTTGCTCTCATGTTTGGAGATTGATTGCCTGGGGTTCAGTCTGGCGCTGCCCCAGCTCTCTGTGAGATCTCAGACTAGTTATTCAAAACCCCTATGCCTAAGTTTCCTTATCTATAAAATGAGGCTAAATAGCTACTTCATAGAGCTATTATGAAGATGAAAGGAGCTACTGCTTGTATAATGCCCAGCTCATAGTAAGCATTCAACAAACGATTGCTATTACTTGTAGCTCTTCACTCATGCAGCCCACAGGCTGGTGGGACAGACACTAATCAATTGATTGTATTAAAAATATAAATTATAACATAATTGATCTGTAGAGGAAGTGCTTATATGAGCACTTGTAAAATGAAATTATATAAAATTTGCCTGGCAATGTGTTTTTAATCTAGCTACCTATAAGACCAGCCATTGATTAGAGCCAAAATGAACAATTTATCAGTTTTTGCTGACCAATAATAAAGCAGCAATTATATGTGGTTGAGATGGTTGTTTTCCAATCTGGATTTCAATGCTACTGTGATTATCACTCGAATTGGATCTCACATTCTGCAAAGATGATTCTTTTCTCTCATTGAAAGGGCGAAGCCTTCAGCTCAGTATCTCTCAGGATTCTGTCTCATCTTAAAATGACTGGGAGTCCTTTGGATTTCAAAAGGATTTTCCTTTCCTTTTCCAGTCATGTCCAGTTTCTAATCAATTCAGAACATCCATCAATTCATCCAAGGAGGACTCTCCATGCCTCCCATTCCTTCTTGGTGACATAGATTACGCTTTAGAAATTACTTCATTACTCACTGCTTCTTGTCGGGACGGGTGGTGTTCACGCATATAACCAAGCCAATGCTAACCTTTTGAAAAGGTAGAACACATTCAATGCATGTTAGTTCCTTTGAAAAATCTTACTTTAAGTTGAATCAGACCAATGATTAAAATGATGGTGAAAATGCTTGCAAGAGGGCAGCCCTTTTCTTTCAAAGGAAGAGTAAGCCTAGGAGGCAGTCAGAGCGGTGGATGAAAGCCCAGCCTCCAGGGTCTGACAGACCCAGGCAGAAATCACTGAGACCTTGAGCTAGTCTCTCCAGTTCTCTGAAACTTAGTCATGCCATTTTCAAAATGGGATAACAAAACCAAACTAATGTGTTTTCAGTGAGGACAGAAGGAGATACAACCTGCAAAATGATCGGAAACTTATCTGGTATATGGTAATTCTGATTAAATGATAGTCATTTTCTCAGTGTCGTACGCACTGATGACTGTGATAAACAAGAACCCTTGAGGAATTTTGAGGTTTGATGAATGATTCTTTGTGAATTTTGTAGCCCTTGAAAACTGGAAGAAGAAATCAATTTTTTATATTCCCTTTGTGACAGAGATTTGTAGTTTTTATCATATATGCTCATATATGTGTGAATGCATTTTCTTACCTACAACATATATAGAATACATGCATGTATACCCAACTGTATGTAGTAATATCATATGTAATATGTATAATATAGAATATATCTAGATATATGTTATATATTAACACATTAATATATATTATAGTGATATGGAGTACATTTAGTAATATGTTCTATTTTATGCTATACAAAATATGACAAAATATATGGTATGCTATTAGATAACATATTTCTGGGATCTCTGTGGAATCTTTTTTCAACTGAAATAAGGAACTGTTTATTTAGAAAACAAGTATCAGCTACCCTCAAGTTCTCCGAGGGTTGGTTTTTATTTTTATTTATTTTGACAATTCGGTGGCAGTGACTTACAGTCACAGTCAGAGCCTCACTGTGTAATCCCGTGGAAATGTCCCTAGGTAACAAGATGTGCCCACTTGTCACGGAAGTCAGTTCTGTTAAATAGGGAGGATTTTATCTGTCTGAATAAATATTTCTGGGGCTCCTCTCACTCTGTGGATTTGAGATGTGCACGGGCAAGAAGGGTCATCGCCATAAATCAATAGTTTCTGTGAAGCCACAGATTTAGAGCTGACAGGGCTTTTTGGTTGAAATAAAGATCGCGAAGTGCAGGCATAGGCAGGAAATGCTGGGAATAATGTATAGAGTTGATAGGAGTATTTTTGTGAACATATATCAAGTGTGGATAGAAAGAATTTTTACTCTTTTTAAGTTGACTAATTGATATTGGCAAGTAGGGAAAGGCAGAGATGCTTGGGAGAAATTGATGTCACATACACAGATCCACATATGCACATACACTTCAAACCCATCACCCCAAATCCAACGTGTCCTTCAAGTCTCAGCTCAAATGCTAAGTCCTTATCATGTTTACTCATTTTATGGTACTTATAAGTTGCTGGAGGATGGGGGTTGGGGTGAATAGTTTTAGTAGTGGGAGTGGATGATGTCCCAAGAAAAGAAAAAAAAATAAGAAACAGGGATTTGCCATAAGGAAGGACCCATTGAATGAATAATTGGAAGAAGAGAGGTGAGAAGGACGTTAAGGGAGGTGGCAAGTGAACCAGACAAGGCCGGTTTCACAAAAGGTAGAGAGAATTTTGCAGAGATAGCAGCTGTGGATGGTACCAGATCCTGTAATGATTTTGAGAATTAACAAGAGTCCTTGGACTTACATTCCAGTGAATCTCTTTTATATATTTTATGCACCTTTCTACCTAAATCATTACCAATAATTCAGCATAGACTCCTTGAGAGCAGGTACCGGGTTTTATTCATTACAGGGCCTTCAAGGTCTGGCAGACATTAGGGGCCCGTAAATGTGTTTGGAAAGTATGAGTGGTTGAATAAGTGGAAAAATGAATGCTGAGCTTAATATAGTAGTTTAATGTCTATGTAAAATGAAAATTGTAAAGTGTTAAGGAAGTGATTTGACATTGGTAAAATGGGGCACAAGGAATCATTCTAAATATGTGGTCCCCCTAGGGGTTCAAGAAATAGCCTCCTCTTATTTCCCTACTGAGTAAGAACCTACTAAGAAGGAAGCTGAGCAGGGAGGCCAAAGGAAATAAACAAACTTATTCATGTAGCCAAATGCTTTTGAAGTTGCGATCTCATTCAGATGAAATGTCCAGATGAGGCAAATCTGTAGAGACAGAAATGGATTAGTGTTTGCCTAGGACTGGGGAAGGAGAAAGTGATGGGGAGTGACTGCCTATGTCTACATAGATATCCTTCCGGGGTAATGGAAATGTTCTAAAATTAAATTGTGATCATTGCCCAACCCTGTGAATATACGAAGAACTATTGAATTGTTCACTTTGAATAGGTAAATTTTTCAGTGTATGAATCATATCTCAATGAAGCTTTTGTTTTTAGAAAGGCAGTAGAAAGGTGTCAGCTTGTTAATGAAATAAATGCACATGAAAACAAAAGCCCAAATGGGCTTCCTTATTCTCTTCGTTTATTCAGACTTAGCCAGCAGTGGCTGACAGCGTGGACACCTGCAGCCCCCTACCCACCGCCCATGCTCTCTTTCCTCTCCCCTCCCCCGCATACTCATGAGTCTCATGGATGAGAAAGAGAACCAGAGCACACCCTTTCTATCAGCTGGGGAATTTGAAAAAGGGCCAAGGGGAGTGAACTGAGCATGAGCGATCCTTTTCCCAAAGTAGCCAGTCAAATACACCATTCCTTTTGAGGTTTGGGAAGAGAACCAGAATGACAATCGGCGTTCCTTCCCATGGAAATGCCAAGAGTGAGGAACAAGGGTGTGCCACCCTCCCTACACCTCCTAGTCTTCGTGTCCAGTAATGTCCTCAAGGATAGCAACTTAAGCGTCATCAGTTAAAAAGTAGTTGGGATTTGTTTAGGATTCCAACCTAAATCAGGCACCACAGGAAGCAAACTTCTAGAGCAGAAGAAACAACAGATCAAGGCCAGTGCGTCTAGACTTCACCACTGCCCAGCCCATGCCAGGCACTCTGCTGTGCCAATGACGGCTCACCCTGGCTCTAAAGTTTAAGAGTAATCTGTGTCTGCATGACTCCGCAGCTTCCAAGAGCTTTCACAGACTTATTATCTTTCCACAATAGTATCGAGAGGGCCAGGACACGGTGTGATGTTTACCTTCTCAGGTGGTCTATTTACTGTGATCAGTTCTTTCATTGCTATCATAAATGCTCTTTTGAAATCTGGAGTCCCTATGGACCAGAGAATGTCCTCTTGATTGTATTTTTAAGATCCAAGTACTTGCAGGACTTCTATTAAATTAAATTTCCTTTCACTCCAATCCTATCTGTTAGGCATAATTAGAAGTTATAATCCCCATCAATACCAGTGGTGGTATGGTAATGGTATGATAGGAAATATGGCCTTTGATTATATGATAGGCAGAAGTCCAATTCTTCAGGTATTAAAGGACATCACACCATCTGGGTGTGTGTGTGTGTGTGTGTGTTGCATAGATGCTTGTGTGGTGTTGCATTCATATTTAGACAGATTTGCCTAATTCCAGACATTTCTTTACTTTTAAATGCAAGTGCCTAGCACAGTGCCTGGTTCTCAGTGGATTCCCATTATACACTGGCTGCATAAGGGCTTGGGATCATGGATATTCAGAATATATGAAGATCGACTCTATTAACTCAGGCATTACTGGATAAAAGGGCCTCTCCACTGAAGCCGACTACATTTTCATTCCGGTAATATTCTTTCTTTGGGCACTAGAGCATTTTGAGAATAGCGAAACTTCCCATGGCCTTCAGAATTATAATTTAAATCTTTTATCCCTCCAGAATGCAGGACATTTAATTTATCATGATTCATAAAAGACCAGTAATAAACCCTGTCTTTATTTAAACATGGGCGGTATTGACTTCCCTTTGTAGAAATCGGGTGCTTTTTATCAGCTCTTCTCCATCTACTTATCATGGATCCTGCATGTGTACAAAAAGCCATCTTTGTCAGTCAGGGGGAGATTTTATTAACTAAAGGTTCATTTGTTCTTCAAGTGACACTATCTCTTTGGAATTACCAGATGTTGTTCAAGCTGTGCCGTCTCGTCTTTTATTCTGACGATGGCAAATGTCGAACGTGGTGAATAAATATTGGGCACTGTCCTCGGTCATCTTAAATAAATGAGATAAAAGGGAAATGTGTCTCCGCCGAGGTCTCATTTGTTCCCAGGGACCCTACGGCACATTACGGCTCCTGACCAACGAAAGGCAAGCCAGCCGCTCACTGGGGGTTCCAGTATGGGATGTTCTTGTCACTGTCCAGATTCCATTTTAGATTCATATATAGGGAGAGATAAGATGGTGTGTGTTCAAATGACATGGTACCATTGCAAAAAGGTTTTGTTATAATTGCACAATGTAGACAGTTAAATATACTGCGGTGGTTCTTCTCTCGAAATTTGCATGCAAAAGAAAAAGGGGCAGAAAATAAAGTAACAGGAAATGTCTTATGACCTGGGTCCACAGGATCTTAGATTAATGTAGGGGTCATCTTTTGACTCTTCTTCGTGCCTGTGGCAAGACTGGTGACTGCCTGTTAAGCAGGAGCAGGGGAGGTTTCACTTAACTGGATGATCACAGAGCTAGATTTTGTCATCCATTGTTGAACCATGTATTAAATATTTATAGTATAAAAGAAGTGGGAAAGAGAAATCTGTCAAAACAGACATTTTGGAATCACCATGCCCTTCTTTTGTGTGTGATGCCTGACACCCATGAATTAAGATTAAAAATAGGATATAAAGCAGAATCTTTGCTTTCACAGTGGGGGAAAAGCTTATGAATGCCGTGATAATAATTGCTAATAATTATACTCGAATCCTATTACATCAAGAAATTGAGATGTGAACCAGACTGAGGCTCTAAGATTTCACAATAACAGCTACAATGTCTCTAATTTATTACATTGTCATCAGTCTTGTGATTTAGAATCTTTTTCTTTCCCACAGTCCCCGGTAATATATGGAATTATTAAAAGTTGGCGACTATCTGTTGTTCAGAAACGTTGAAAGAAATGAAGTGTTTCTGGGGACATTGCTGGAGTCCTGTTGAAAGGGTAGTTAAGGACTGCTGATTAATTCCCATCCTCTCTCTGATGAAAGAGAAGAGGGGGGAAGTTTTCTCTTCCACCGAGTATCTCATTGCAAACTGCCGCCCAAGACTTGCATGTGCATTTTCCTCATTCAGTCTAAATTGATTTGGTGTAAAAAAGCTCAGACGGTTCCATTTCAAAGCAGTGTTTTATTTGGTGATGCAGGACAAATGTAGAGCTAAGTAGATTTGTAGGCTAATTTATTGGGCATTTTAATATTGTGTATTTTCCACTTCGGTGTGGTAAGTACCTCACTAATGCTCCCTCAGCCATGTAATGCTTGTGGCAAGGCCAACTCATCTTAATTAAATCCCCTTCCTGCAAAAACCTTATTTTTGCTCACGGGACACATTGCTGTCACCGTGAAACATTTTCTAGGAAAATTGAGATATATTTTTTATAAATGAAGCCTTTTTCTCTCTCTCTCTCTCTTTTGGTAGATGCTAAATATTAGTCACTTAAATTAATATTAAGTTATGATGTACTCCAAATGAGTGCCTTGCAAGTCTTTCAAAACATAGCTTCCGCCTGGAGGCCTGGAAAGAGTGTGATAGAAGTGGAGAATAGGCAGGTGCGTTGGGTTAGTGATGGGTGAAATGACTTGAGGGGGCTCGTCCCCACCTCCCATTGTCAGAATGCAACCAGAAAAAGCATTTTGCAAACTGAGAATGAGCAAAAGGCCTCATGGAGCATGCATGCTGCCGCTGCGGGCCCCAACCCTGAGATCATCTCAGTGTAGGCCACTCTTTCAGGGAGAGAAGAGTTTGTCCTGAACTATGCATTTTCTAAGAAACATGGATTTTTCTATTCAGGGAATGGGAGGCTTCTCGAATTCTATAACTTGAGTCACCTGCCAGGTTGTAAGGACATGGAAATCAGCTGCCTCATTTAGAACTTTATCATGACCTTCAAAAGTTTAGCCTACAGATTGACAGGGGGCTTTTGGCTTTGGTCCTGAGGACATGCAGCTGTCATGTCAGTGTCTAGATAAATTGTGCCTTACAACCAAAAGTGGCTAATTAAACAAAACAAAATATCAAAGCAGAGGTATGTTCGTTGTTCATTCTCCCATTCTCTCTCTCTCTCTCTCCCTCTCACAGATGAAGAACAGGTTTCAGTTAAGAAAACGTGACTCCCCGCTGTGCATTCAATCTTCAAGCCCACTAGGTCTTACATTATAGCAACTCGGCGAGCTGTCTTTTATTTTCCCAAACACAACAAGCTTTGTCTGAGTGGGGCATTGTACACATTCTGTTCCCTCTGCCCACCATAACCTTTTGCTAAATTATCTTTACTTATTTAAATTTCAGCTCACAAAAAATGCCCCTCTCTCTGGGAAAGTCTTTCCTAGAATTCTCATAATAAGAGAGAAAGACCGTGAAGAGTGCGCAAAGTAAAGAAGCAAGTCGTGTGAAGGTGTGACTGGTGATATAATACACGGGAAAGAATAAGGAGGAACAGAGAGCAGAGGCGGAAGAATAAGCTGGAAATTTAAATGGAGGGAGAGAAAAATCGGGGTGAGTCTCATCGTGAAGGTGACATTTCAGCAAAGACTAGAAGGGGGTGAAGGAGTGAGTCATTGCCAAATATTTGGCAATATTTGGGGGAAGAACATTCTAAGTGAGCAAATAGTTAGTGCCCAAACCTGAGGCTTGAGTTTTCCCCTGTGTTCAAGGAGGAGAAGGGCAGAGAGTGGTAGGGAATGAGCTGAGGGGAAAATCAAGGCAGGGAGGGGCTTGACCACACAGGACTTGTAAATAATTTGGGACTTTGGTTTTTACTTTAGTAAACAAGGGACCTGATTTATATTTTAAATGGATAATGTGGGCTTCTGCATCGAGAGTATATTTGAAGGGTATTTTAAAATATACTTGATAGCCATAGACTGCAGGCTCCAAGAAGGCTGGAGTAGTATCTGTTTTGCTTTTCAATAAATATTTAATGCGAAGGAGTAAAATGAATACAGGGCACATCAGGATGATTCTAGTTGGCATCCGTCCCTCAGAGGCAGGTACTGTAGACAGCCAACGTGCAAATTTCAAGCTTAGGATTTTTCGTTATTCGTCCATTCAAAGATGATTTCAACACCTCTCCCCCTCCCCCCAGCCAAAGGCTTGAGTTTGATTATCCACTTAGTTGTTGTTAAATCCGACTGCCCTTAATTAGTTCTGTTTTAATTTGAGATATATGAACTTCAGTATTTCCAACAAAAAGAAAAATTGGTTGCTGTTTGGAAGACTTCACTCCTTAAAATGAACATTCATGCCCAAGCAAATGAGTGGGAACTGTCCCAGTGGTCCCCCAGGGTCACGATTCATGGGGCAGAGGCTGTCCATGGCAGACCACAGTGTTACATTCCGCTGGGCAAATGACCCATGTTTTCAGAATTAGCATGCATGCATTCCAAAATACATATTTACCTGGTAGTCTATAACAGTTCAGCAGAGCTGTTACAGTCTAGTAAGTAAATAACATGTTTTTCCAAATTAGAATGTGTACCAAATATGTATTTATCCAATAGGCTGTAACAGTTTCCAAGTGCCCTCCCTGTCTCTAGTCCATCAGGCTGACTTATGGATGCGGTCTTAATGCTGTTTCGCATATGAACATAGTGTAAAGGAAGATGTACGATTTCAGAAGGACGAGGGGTTGTCATGTAGCACAAACCAATTTTAGAAGGAAAATTTACTGCAGTTGTAGAATCTGTTTCTGCTATTCTATTCTTTTTCTTTCTCTTCTTTTTCTGTTTTTTTTTCTTTCCTCCTCCTTTTTTTTTTGCAAGGTCCTGGAAGACTGAATGCTAATGACACCAGGGTGAATTTTTAAATAATTTAATTCTCGGGAACATGATATGGTTTCATAAGTGATTAGTGTAGACTCTTATGCTGATGTATAAGAGTCGGTGTTCCAATTGCTAATCTCACAGCCACAGAGAAGTACAGAAGTTGGATTCTGGTGAACCCTTCCACGAGAGTAGTGGGTAATGAGTTTTCATCACTCCGGTCAGGTTAAGTCAAGCAAAAGCAAATCATATTTATATCAACCGTAGAGATATATTGGATAAGAGTAATATTTGTAGAGTTCGCTGTGAGGCATTGAGTTTTCAGTGGGATAGTATTAATTTCCATCATAACTGGTTTCCAGACTGCTGTTGGCTACAGGAATAAAGAAATTCCTGTTCATGGTAATTGAGGGATGTGTAAAAATATAGTCAAAAGATTGTGGCTCTGGAAGCAGATGACCTGGGCACTAGTTCTTTGAACTTGGGTGAGTAAATTAACTGCTTTAAGACTTGATTGCCTTATCTGTCAAATGGGTGTGACGTTAGAACCAATAAATCATTTACCACTCTTGATTATTTAATGAACGTCATAAACTGTTATCTCTATTAATCAAAATAGTTGTGCTGTTCCTTCCACCTAGGGTACAGCAGAGGTAGGTGTGGCAAGGTTAATGCAGCCTAGATCTCCAAGCATTTGGTTTGGAAGTAAATGAAGAGGCCAGGCGTGTAATTGGATGTTTCACTAATCGGTTATAAGTGGTTGTGCAAGTTTCTAAACAGCCTGCATGCTCTAATAAATACTTTCCGTTGACAAGTGAGAAAGCAGCCATGAATCTGGAACTCCTTCCTTGGAACCGTGTGAAACAGCCACTTATGAAATGCCCTTAGAAACTCCTTGGAGTTTCATATTCTACACAAGTTGCTTTCCCCCGTGCCCACTTTCTAATTGAGAAAGTCACTACAGATTGAGTCTGCAGACACGTATGCAGGCCGTGACTCTTTTCTTTTGTGGCCGTGGCTGTTGTGTTGGGCAGAGCCCCTGTAACCACCACTTAGGGACAGTCCTCTGTGTGATGTATCTTCCATGAAGCTCACCACAGTTTTGATCATGGGTTTGACGTCATCTGCATAATTAGATCAAAGGCTCCACAAGGGCATGGACTGTACCTACCGATCCAGTGCTATTTCCTCGGACCCTGGCACAGCACCTTCTGCAGAGCTGACCGTCACAAAGTCGTTGTGTTCTTCTCTTTTGTGACTGGCTTTCTGAGTTAATTCTGCCCAGTGCATTGCACCGTGACACTTTTCTAGACAATGTCAGCATCCCGTTGTGGGTAGTGGGTGGACCAGATGGGTGAAGGGAGTCAAAAGGTACGACCTTCCAGTTATAAAATAAGTTATGGGGATATAATATGGAGCATGGTGGCTATAGTTCATAAGGCTGTGTTGGATATTTGAAAGTTGCTAGGAGAGTAAATCTTAAAAGGTCTCGTCGAAGGAAAACAAAATTCTGTAACTACGATGATGTTAACTAAATTCATTGTGGTGATGATCATTTCACTATATGTGTATGTATATATATACATATATGTATGTAAATATTGAATAATCATGTTGTACACCTGAAACTAATATAATGTTCTTTGCCAATTATACCTCAGTTTTAAAAAGGTCACATCATAGTTCTTTCTATAGATAGCGCTTCTTTCTATGCATAGTGCTTCTTACAAATGCAGGACTTGTAAATAATGCCGTCTTTTGGGAATGAACACAATCCTAAATGGAATCATTGCCCTAATAAAGAACCCAGTCGTATGTTTCAATGTGACTGGGGTCCTATATGTATATGAAGGAACTCCAGTGAAATGATTTTAACATACGGTGAAGAATCTACAATTATTTCCGTCACAGCAAACGCAACCCCAGTGTAGGCAGGAACAAAGTTAAATCACTCTTCTCCAAGTCGGTCTTTAAAATACATCTCAACTCTTTATTCTTCTCCCTTCTTCTGTGTTCTATCTCTGGGTCCACCACCTTTCATCCAGGCTCCCATCATCTTTTGCTGTGATATCCTGATAACTAGCATTCTTCATTTTTTATATTTATCTCTTCCAAGTCCTTCTCACGGTGGAGCTAAAATGCTCTTTAAGAAACAAACCTAACTATGTTACCCCACCTCCAAGAGCTTTGCAACACCCTTCAGATGAAATCCAACATGTTTAATGTGGTTCCAGGGCCTCTTGGGAGCCGCCGCGTGCTTTCTTCCTGGTCAGTCACTCTCCATTCTTCCCACAATACAGCCACACTCAACATCACTTATTTCTTCTCAAGGCCTTGCTCTCTCTCATCCCTGCCTGGAGCATTCTTTCCCCTCTCCTTTGCCTTGTCCATTCTGTCTTTGCTTTCTTTCAGGAAGCTATCTCTAGCCACCCCACCCCACAATCTTAAGCTCCAAATTCCTTCTGTGCCTTCCGATAGCATTCAGTGCTTATTGTTCCAGTCTCTTTAATTTTCCATCTTCCTCAGAAGATTGTAAACTCGGGAGGGTAAGAACCACACCTAACTCCACACCTTCATTGTGAATGAGTGAATGCAATGGTACCGAAACGCCATAGTGTCTTCGTCAAAGCATCATATACGTATCCAACGCAGTGTAGTCTCTTTGTTTTTAATGAAACTATGCAAGATATTCCCCATTCACAGAGGTGAAGACCATGCAAACTAAGCACCTACTTTTGAAAATCAAAAAGTATATGCAGCAGAGAAGGTGATAGCAGAAAACTGTTCGTTATACAGAAGGCAATACAAGTAGCCAGAGCCACCAAAATGTCAGCTTCCTCCTTGACTTTTGCTGTAAGCCTCACTTTGTGAAAAAGGGAGCTAGAAGTATGAGTAGCTAGTTGAGGGTATCAGTCAGGATAAGACAGGCTATGCTGCACCAACAAACAAACCCCAATCTCCATGGCTTAGAATAACCAACACGTATTTCTCAGCCGTCCCTATGTCCTTGTGGGCCCCTTGGGTGTGCTGCTGGATTTGTCCCTCACTCAGGGTCACAGGCTCCACTTCTATTCTGCCGCAATTACTGGAACAGAGAAAGAACAAGGTTAATTGCACACTGGTTCTTAATGCCTCTACCCCAAAGTGACATGTGTCACCTCTGTTCACATTTCGTTAGCCAGAGCAAGACATGTGGCTGTGCCTAGATTCAAGCAATCAAGAAAACACTGTCTCCCCTTTTGCCCTGAGGAAGAAGCAAGTGAACAGCAATGAGGGTCTCTTTGAAACAGTGACATCTGACCCCATCTCAGTTCCAAAGGTGATCATACCAGAAGCAATGCTCTTAGGCTGTGTCGTCACATTCTTATCATCCCCATCTGTGTAATTTTGTGGCTAGACATACTGACATCCACCTAATTTGATGATTTTTTCCTCTCAATTTTCCTCCTCATTTGTCCCTGGATTGAAATGTTGTCTCTCTCAATTGGCAGAGGCTTTCTCCATTAATGCACAATGAATTTTTAGTTTCAGGCCATGGGCTGCTTATTTTTTTGAGTATTAGTCGAAACATTTATTAGTCAAAATAGTTTATTTTGTTTCTTGCATTATCTTTAAAAGGCATTTTCTCATCCTCTCCACCACCCCCTTCACCACAGGGCAAATCAGCATTTCCTCCCATTTGTCACCTTTACTTTTCCTGATTCCCTCATCTCTATGGGAAGCAGGATCTGCGTTTGACAAGTATGCTTACCTTTTGCTTACTGTTTTAATAAAAAATTTCTATCACCATTTTTATCTACAGTAGCAGTCGAGGCACTATTTGATATCAAGATGCTGGATTTCATGGACTTTGAAATATTTTCCCCATATCATTTTTGGCAAGTCTTTTGAGCATAGACTACAAAAAAATTGACATGTTGGAGATGAATTTGCGGATTCTAAGTTAAGTAATGACTACCTGTCCTGGTTTAAATTGTGTTCTAGGATTGAAACATTATATTACACAGTCAAATCATTGAAATTAATGGTCAGATTGTTTCATAACTCAGTTAGTTTCCCTTGAGATGGATATTTAATAAATCGGCAGGCTGTCCAAATTTCCCTGCATTGCCTTCAGTTTGGGGTTATCGTTGCCCCAGTCTTCGTGATTTCGAAGCTGGACCAAAGCCATCATGCTGTTTTTAAACAGGGAACACTGGGCACTGTCCTCTCAATTCACAGGTTTCTTTTATATATAGAATCTTACTCCATTCTCTCTATCCTGGGAGGCAAATTATTTTTGTCTCACACATTCGATTGGGGAACATGAGGTTCAAGGGTGAGGAGGCATTTATAACTACTGATTAGCCCAAGTTTACTTGATCTTTTTCTCTCAGATCTCTTCTTGGCTGGCCATTCTCATCCTTCAGGCCTCTTCTCAAATATTCCTCCTCAGAGGGGCCTTTCTTGACTATTCTATCCAGAAAAACAGCCTCATCCCTTATATCATTGCTCTGTCTTATTTTCACAGTACGTATCACTATCTCTTTAGTTTTTCCTTATTTATCTACCTATTTGTTTTCAGTCTCTGTCTACTAGAATACAAGGAAGGGGACCTTGTTTCTCTTAGTGTCACATTCCAGCACTGTAACAGTGCCTGGCACCCAGTAGATGTTCAAAAATACTTAATGGATGAATGCGTATTTACACACTACACTACCTCTCTCTATCGGGAGTGGAATTTAGGTTAGGACACCTTACTGAGTCGTTCTGTAGAAAGGAATGAATTAAGCATTGAGGGCTTTATGAACAAACCCCATTGTTTAAAGTCTTCGAAAGCTCAGCTTGGCAGATAACAACATGTATTAGTTACCCAACACTGTGTAACAAGTTACTCCCAAGATGAGTACCTGAAACAACACTTATTATGTTGTATCATTTCCGAGGGTCAGGAATGTGGGGACGGTTTAGCTGGGGCCCCTTGAGGTTGATGAGCTGCCAGGGAGGTAGCAGTGAAATGCAAGCTGGAGGCTCCACCTCCCCGCTCACCCGTGTGGACGTTGGCAGGCCTCAGTTCCTCACCACATGGGCCTCTCCACAGGACTGCCAGTGTGTCCTGGTGACTTGGCAGCTAGCTTTTCCCAAAGCGAGTGGAGAGAGAGAGAGAAAGAGAGACATCCTAGGATGGAAGCCACAGTCCTTTATCATGTAATCTCAGAGTGACATATTATCAGTTCTGCCATATTCTGCTACGCAGATCACCAACCCTGGTACAATGTGGGAGGACTCACTATGAGAACATGGATACCAGGAGTCGGCAGGGGAGGTCACTGGGGCCACTTTGGAGGCTGATGCCATATATCCTGTTCAGAGTCTCAGAACAGAACCATGGATTAAACATATATCTCAATATACCAGAAGTCATTTCTCAACTTCTTGTTCCATCCCAGGAGCCCCATGGGTGAAAGATTTGATTACTGGTGGGTTTATAACTCTTAGAGAGTATTATAATGAAGAACACAGATTCTGGTGCCAGCAGCCCAATGGCGACCACTGTCTTGCCTCTAAATAGCCATGTGTATTGGGGATAATGATTTTTCCTTCTCTGACCTGAGTGTCCTCTGCTATAAAATGGGAATACCAAGAGTGCCCACCTCCTAGAGCTGCCGTGAAGTTTCAGTCAGTTGCTTTATGTGGAGCGTATGGAAGAGTGCTTGCCATAGAGGGAGAGGTTAAAGTTCTCTTCAATGATTTGAATGATCTGTGGCCGATCAGTGCCGAAGTGATTGGAGTTTTCCTCGGTTATCCTCGAATGGCTTGAAGAGTCCTAGAGAGACCTCTGAGGTGAAGTTAATCTGAACTTTTTTTTGGTGGGGGGAGTAAGTTACAATCGGGTCAAATAGTCACCACAGAGAATGGTCTCATTTTTGTCACAGGGACTGCCAACTGTATGTGTCCACGCTTTGTGTTTTCTTCGGGGGCCCATCCAGTATCCACAGCACCTCTGCACCGTCATAGCTTACCCCCCGCCACCCCCCATCCAGAATCCAGTATTTTTCACGTCCTTCTTTAAAGAAAACTGAAGCAACCCTTCCGAAAGTGACTGGCCGGCGGCCGAATGCCACGCGGTTCTGATAGATTCGCTTGGATCAGGTTTTTCATGTCTCTCCTATTTATATCTTTTCAAATCCAATCTCCTTCAATCAATTTTAATCCTCTAATGTGTTTGCTATAAGTACTGTACAGTTCACTTGTCCTCAATAATAAAATTCATTTTGGTTCGGCCTGCCGGTAATTTGTTTGAGAAGGAGTCGTTAGGAAACTCTCGCATTCTCTTCTGATTTAGAGGACGACCTTCGGTATTGATAGCATTTTGTTGTCATGTGCTTGAAGTATTCTTTCATGACTGACAGAGCTGTTTAAATAATGGACCGCAGAGCCGAGTGCTTCAGTGAAATCTGACTACACTAATTCTGTTATATATTAGGAAACTTCAAGTGTTCTACAAGGACACGATTTCATTGACCATGGATTTATTTTTCCAGTTTGTACAAATTATCCCCACTGCGCATTGCACCCCGTTCACTGTAAAATACACTTTCCTTCTGAAAATAAGTGTTTTTATTGCTTTACCTTTCAGTGCACTCTGCATAAGCAAAGCTTTGTACTCCAGGCCTCTCCCAGAACGTATCAAAACAGATAAAGTGAAGTGTTTTCTATACAAAACATCGAAATGTAGAGCATTTTCTGGGAAATGTATAGAATTTTTGATTCAGTTTTCACTCTAATGAAGCTCAAAAAGTATAACGAGTTCACTGTGGGAAAAAAATATATATATATACACACACACATACATAATACATATGAAATATGATTTATATATGTATTTAGTGGGGAAAATAAACATCAAGAGCATGCTTTATTGTTGATCTTATATATCCCTAGCTTCTTAAAACAGCACTTGAAGACAAAGCACCTTTTTATTTAGACTTGGCTAAAAATTATCAGTCATATGTAGATGATTATGCAATATCTGCCAACTTCCTACTGAGGAAAAGTTATAGCAGATGGCAGAATTTATGTGCCATGTGGCATTTGTTTAAGTGCAGCAATAGCTAATATTTTTTTTTTCCTCAATTATTATAACTATTTTACTTTTAAAGACTCAATTAGCTTCGAACGACCCTCCTTGATGGTCGCTTTGGTTCCGGGTGGGACGAGGAGAAGGAAGAGTTTGGGGACAGTGCGATGCCAATCTACCAGGGCCATCGATTGAATGACTGTTACAGCTCATTAATCAGGGGCACTGAGCACCCGGTTTTCAAAACAACGGTATTGTACTGTGAATACAGACTCCCCCTGGAACCATTAAGGAGCAGGCTCTATTCAGATCATCCTGCACTTTCGATTGGCCTTTATGCTACAAAAGACTGGAATTCACATTTGTGAGTTTGCAGGACCCCAGGGAGGACATCTTGGCGTCAACATCATCTCAGGCATGTAGCGCATAATTTGTTTTGATAACTATAAACAAAAGGGGTCTATTCCCTCAAGGCCTCTATGGAAATTGCCAGAGGCTCTTCCTCGTACCAATGTGAAGGCTGCTCAGAGAGCCTGGGGCATCCAAGCAGGACGGGGGGAGCCAGAGTGGGCAGGGAGCGCGTTCCAGAGATGTGGAGCTTGCTGCCCCCGGGAGGCCACTCCTATCAGGAATCGATATCAGGTGACCGTGATCTATGGCAGAGACCCAGTGCTCTGAGTGATTTTTATATGGTGGGTGTTTCAGATGCATTCTCTTTCCTGCCTTGAGTCTTTCTGCTCTGATGAAATAAGAGGCAGCGGGTATGTGTGATGGGGTGGCGGAGAAGGGAGGGGAGGTTGCGAAAGAGAAAATCGACGACCCATTGCCTGCCAATTCTCTAGGAATCCTTACCAATAATTCGCTCATTATGGAGAATCTTGGGGTTCTCCTGAGCCTCCTGGAGGCATGCTTCATTAAATTGATCGAATAGGGGGAAAGCGTTTGTCAGGGGATATTTATTACACAGATGAAAGAAGAACACACCTAGGGAGTGCTGGGCCCGTTGCAGACATTCAATAAATATTCTTTGAATGAATTTATTTAAAAAGTTCCATCAAAAACATGAGTCATTATCACGGGTGGTCTGATGGAGGATGATTTTTCTTTTTTCAATTTTCACAACTCTTGGTAAAGTTTAATTACCTTTCTTATGATTACGATCATTATTTTTTTATACAGCTAGCACAATGCTACTCCTTACCCCTGTTAACGATTTGGTGATAGCTCGCCTCAGTTTTTATAGCTTTACGTTGCCACGTACAAGTATACAGTTGCACTCAAATATAAAGGGAATAATACAATATGTATTTTTCTTCGAATGCATACTTAGCAGTGTCCTAGCCTCTTTATTTGTTCGTCCATAAAAGTCTCATTCTTTCAAAATGTTGTATCACTTCACATAGTGGGCACTTAACATCACACATCACACTGATTTAACTACTTTGTAGCAATATTTGATTTTATAATGAATATTTTTAAGCAGCTAATCTGTAATTCGCTCTAAGGGATACAAAATAAGCCCATGACACCCCAAGTTGTTGAATCATATATTTTGCACATTTTCTTTAATGAGCGTGTGGTACTCTTAAAATGTTAAAGGATGGGAATTTTAAAAAATCTATTTATAAAATCAAAACTGTACACATGAAAATAAGAAGGATATCAACTTTTATTAGGGATTTATCTTACAGAAACTATCCTAAGAATACATATGTACATACATATATATAAAATGCATATGTGATATGTAAATATTATAGTATGTTGTATTATATGATACAATATGATATGATATGATGTGATATGATTTTAACTCACCTAATCCATTACGGCATTATTTAGCACAAACCATAGCCAAACATTGCTAGCTCTTCTCAGACAGGCAAGTACACTGTCACATCTTTCTGCTTTTGCTTCCATGGATGTTAATTCAATAAAAATTTATTAATTGCTTCCTACATTCCCAGCATTCTTCTGGGTGCTGAGGACTTAGCAGTGAACAAAATAAATACCTTCCCTCAGGGACCTTGTACTCCAGTGTAGGTGGGGCCCCTCCTTTATGAGAGCACATCAACGCTCCTTCCTTCTACAGAGGCAGGATAGTGTTCAATTCCCCCTCGATCCCCCTAGAGCAGGGGTCCCCAACCCCTGGGCTGCAGACCAGTAGTGGCCTGTTAGGAATCAGGCCTCACAGCAGGTGAGGGGCGGGAGAGAGAGCGAAGCTTTATCTGAATTTGCAGCCGCTCCCCAACACTAGCATCACCACCTCAGCTCCACCTCAGATCATCAGGCACTAGATGCTCATAGGAGCACTGGTCCTTGGTGCCAGAATGGTTGGGGACCTCTGTCCAAGAGCTCTGATACTGGAAAGAGAGGGAGAGAGAGTGTGCATATGTGTGTGTGTGTG